>NW_011499861.1:460080-482133 GCF_000495115.2 Populus euphratica
CTAAGTTCAAATGGCTTAAAAAATTATAAAAGAAATATGCATCTTGTTGTGTCTTACTACTATTACTTTACTACTATAAAATTGTAAAAGAAACTAAATCATGCATAAGAGATTAAAGAAGCGTTTAGAAACGCGGGTCAACCAGTATTTTAAAAAAAATTAATTTTTTTTACTAAAAATTATTTTTTTGGCATGTTTTGGATCATTTTGATGCATTTCAGCATGAAAATACTTTGAAAAGTAACTCCAACCACACTTCTAAACAGACTTGAATTCAACTATTCCCTTACTATTCTAAAAAACTAGGAGTACAACCACCTATTTCATTGTTTATACTGATAATGAAGGAGGTGGCCTTTTTTTTTTAATTTCATCTTCCAACATTTACTTGTTTTTAAGTTTGTCTTCATAAATTGTTTTGGTTTACCTTTCATGAAGTTATCACTGTCTCAAACAAACATCTTGACATTTATCTTGCGCTTGATTTTACAACTGTCTATTTTTGCTATTGTATAATTAAGGAAGAAATAGTTTTTAGAAACAAAATTCCTAAACCTAGTGTAGTTCATCACCAGAATCATAGATTTAACGGGTTGAAAAATTCAATTTGTTAACGTCTTGATATTAAAGAAAAAATAATCTTGGATTATTATTTTTAAAGTCAAATTATGTTTTTTTGTTGATCGTTTGATTTGTCTTCAAATTTGTTAGTTTAAATGTATTATATTGAAATAACTCTCGTATAATTTAATTTTAAATTTTAGTTAAATAAGGAATTGGGTAAGAGAATTTTCATGTTATTAGATATTTTCCTGTGACCTGAACGTTTATTTACATTCAAATAATTGTGTAGTGCGACCATATAAACTAGTTTATCACTAAACTAATATCTCGTTACAAATAGTTAAGACAATCTAATCCAAGTTAAATTAGGGGCCGGCAAAGGTAAGTGAGCGGAGCATGTGACCAAAAAGGCTTGAGAACATAGCATGCAAGTGCTTGCGTGTGCATTTGCCATCTAGAGAGTAGAAAAACTGCATGGCGGCGGAAGCTAACAATCCGAATCGAAGGCATCTTGCACCTTTTAGCACGCACAAGTCTCTTCTGTAACCAGGAAAGGAAAAATAAAGGTTCGAGATAATCTTAATTCTCGAAGCGAAGACTTTTATTTTTTTAATGACCACCTCTCTCTCAAGGAAAGTTTCCAACCTCGTGGATTTACGTTGACCATAGGAACTCTCTTTTTTCCTGTCACGTGACAATGGAAACTTGATTCCTGTTTTGTTTTTTCTTTGTATATTTCCAAACCTTTGCTTTCATTGAATTGAGATTTTAAAAGGAAATTACCATTTTAGAGTGTGGTATTATACAATAAACCTAAAAAAATATTTTTTTTCCGAGGAAGAATATGATTTTTCTATTTGTTATCATGCTCTCTAAAATTATTGTGCATGACACTGTTTAATGAATTGTGTTTTTTTTACATTAAAATTTATTTATTTTATTTTATGTTTTCATGTGATGTTATGTATTCATATCTTCTTCTCTTTGCATATTTTTACGTTTCAAGAAAATAGTTTTCTACTATTCTTCCTCGAAGTTTTTGATGAAATTTCATGATTGAATTTGAGGTTAACTTAATAAAATAAAATTTAAATTTGATGTGTAAAATTAATTAGAAAAAGGATTAAAATTTTAAAAAAAATCACTGACTTGTTTCAAATTCATGCAAGAGAGTTCATTTCTGTCCAAAATTTCTCCATGCACTAATTTTTTTATCCTTGTAATTTTATAATTTTATGTTTAGATCCTAAACTTTATTTATTTTTATGCTTCACTCCATAAACTTTGAAAGAGGGTGAGAGAAAGTTGTTCAAAATAAGAAAAAAAAATGACCGGTTTGCAATTCCAACTATTAAAAAAAAAGTTTATCATGGTGTCTTTGGATCCTTTTTAATAAAAGGAGTATTATTGATGTATTTTTGAACCTTTTATCTTTCCAAAAAAGTAAATTAGACCTTGAGAATTTTTTTTCCTCTAGTAAAGTTAGAAAAAGCATTGAGCTCATATGCATATAAAAATATTTTTTTCTGACAAGTTAGATATATTTTTTCTCTAATAATCAAATATATTTTCTATTAAAAAAGAAGGACCTTATAATCCTTATCTGGATTAAAGGATAAAAATAATAAACTGTAAAGACATATAAATTTTAGAAGAAAGGGTTTTCCATATTTATTCTTTATGACACATTTATTTTTGGAGTTTTTTTTTAAATATTGTTATATCTTTTAAAAAAATATTTATTTAAATATTAAAGAGTCTTAAAATTTATTAAAAAAATATTTTTTTTTTGTAAGTATGAGTTACCTTTTATGGTCATCTTAGCAAAAGAAAATGAATCGGACTGTTACAAGATATCAATCAATTATTCAAAACATAAATTTATTCTTAAGCAACTAGATTTTTCTGAGACATATTGAAATAACTAAATTAACAGCCAGAAATGCATGGGGATATAAACCTCAATAAACTTGTCACGAGATCATGTAAGAATACAATATCAATCTGTAAACAAAGCAATCAATCTCATCAAAATAAGGTATTTTAAGGGCACGTCGTTCGTTGGAATGTTTTTATATTGTTTGGAAGCCGTGTTTGCCTGCCATTACATTGGAATGGCATAGGATGGATTTGGCGTGTAGCTTACGGACCTCTTTACAGTTATGTGGCAAAGTAGAGATCTAGAGCTTCCTTCTTTCCTTCTTTCCTTCTTTTTTTCTTTTTTTCTCTTTTTTCTGAGTCATCATCATCCTATATTTAACCTCTTTACAGTTATGCGGTGAGGTTAAATATATGATAATTCTTTTGTGTTATATTGTGAGTAAAATCATCTAGAGGCTATAATTAATCCTTTACTTTTTAGTTTTTACTACTTTGCTTTAAAGCAAGACAATTAAAAATGTAAAAACAAAAAAAGTTGGATGAAGATTTTATAATTATCAACTTAAATTCTAAAAGTGAAAAATAATTTTTATAAAAGTATATTAAAGATGTATTAGTTAATTTTTAGTTGAGAAAAAAAAAGCATGGAAAGTAATGATCACTTTGAATTAACTACATTGATAACTTTTCAAAACTCTAGAAGACGATGAATTTTATTATTATTGTTATTTTAATTAATGTGAGTGTTCAGGTTAATTAATGTATATTTTAATTAATTTTATAGATTTTAAAATTAATAATTATATAAATTTTTAATAATTTTAAAATTTATAAGAGTTAAATTAATAATTTTTTAAAAATAAATTTAATATTTAATTAGTTAACCCATACCTAAAGTTGATGAATATTATTTTGTTAGATGTCACCTGCTACTAGTTGGTTTAATTCAAGATTTTATGTGACTTTTCCAGTTAAATTCATTCTCCATGTAGGACAATTGGTGGCTATTAAAGCCATTTCTCTGCTGTTGCAAAACACTAGCCTGACCAATTCAAGCAACTATTTGTTAGGAAGCTGTGTTTTTTAAGTGTGATAATAATAATTTTTTAAAATATTTTAAAATAATATATTTTTTAATTTTTTAAACTTGTTATATTAACATATCAAAACAATATAACAATATAAAAAAATTAATTTTAAATAAAAATAAAATAAGATTTGCCCAACCCCCTTACCGAACAGGGGCTATGTACCATAGAAGTACAACAACTAAAAAGAATACCTAAGTACGATTCCGTTACCTTTGATTGCCAACCACATCAATATTAATTGCTAATCAGTCACATATAATTTATAATATTTTTGTGTTTCAGAAATTAAAAAACAATTCATTTAGTTTAGTTTCTGAAAAAAATATTTATTTTATGTTGTGAACTGTTAAAACATCACAATAATAGATTACCAAACATTTAAGTGATTTTACTTGTATCACAACATAACAGTCATTTATTTAATCTTAATCTTACCACACAAGAAATAATTTATTTTTAATTTAAATCAATTATTTAAATCCATCAGCTTAAGTAATTTATTTAGTTTCTTGAAGAAAATAATTATTTTAAAGAATATATCTTTAACGATAATTTTAAGTCAAACAATACAAAAATAAATTATCAAACAGTCACTCCAGCAAAAGTATAAGAAAATTAAATCCCCGGATTTTATTATAAATATGTGCCTAATTATAATTACAATTATGTGATAAAAAAAAAACAGCAGACCCCTAAGAATTTCTCTCTAAAAATCAAGTAGGAATTTTCTCAATAAATTATAATATCTTATAGACAAATCAAAACAGGAAAACAAAAGAAAAGGAAAAAAGAAGGAACAGGAGTTTCCATTTGATTCTCAATTTATGAGCCAACCAAACACGACTCAGAGGGAATTTATTACCCGAGAAAATCTAACCCAAACTGAATTATACGAATCTAACCAGAATTTCATTTAACCGAGAGCAAATATTGCTCTCTAACCTAAGCAGGGCAGGGCACATGATATTAGGTTTGAAAGAGTCAAATTATGAACCAAAAATCTAAGAGGGACAAAAGTTAAATTTATTAATTTTAGAGCTAAAATTTATAATTGTATATATATATCACACATGTGTGTGTTATATGTGTGATATATCATATTAACAATTCGGGCATGTCCAGCTTGCAATTAAAGTTTAAGAATAAAATACGAATATAATTTTTCTATTGAATTCACGTGAGTATTATATTTAATTTTTAAGAATAAAAACTTTGAATTTTATTTTTATTTTTAAATTAATTTTTTGTATTTTTAATCATTTTCATATCATAATATTAAAAATATTTTTTAATATATTTTTAAATAAAAATCAACGACAACTATAATTATAAACATCTCATCAAATGGTAAAAAACAACGGAAGTTTCTAACATGATTGGGGCCAAAAAAAAAAAAAGACAATCTATTTTACCCCAGTTAAAGTACTTACAACAAATCAAAAGAAGGGCAAGGAAGTTAAACTTGATTCTCAATCTATGAGCGAAGCGAAAGAATCTAGGATACTATAAGCTAGAGAATCTAGCTGAACTTGAACTTGTCATCGCCCATTAACCACATAAAGCAACGAAATGGTTGCATGGAAAAATAAGAACAAATAGTTACTGACTTACTGCTGCTGAATAGTGAATACCGACGCTGCTGCGCAGGTAATAATACCCTGCCTTTCACAGAACTTGTAGCAATCGAAACAGTATGCAAATCAAAAACAACAACTGGATGATGAATCGAAGAAAGTGAAGGCAACGGTAGTGCATAATTATCATACAGATTTTTTCTTAAAAAAGAAAGAAAGAAGAAGCAGCAGCCACCTCTAGGAGAGATCTCAAATTATTTTTCTTTCATATGATTTATTTGGTGTTTTCTTGTTGGGTTTGACAGGCTCGAAAAAGATACGGGAGAAGAAGCAAGTGAAATGAGGTGCGCGCCCCCTCCAAAAAAGTCTAAACCCCACACCACTAAATCACTCTTTTGTTTGTTTCCTTTTCGTTTATCCTCTTCCTTGTGTTTTCATAATATTCTACACCTCTCTTATTTATCTCTTCATTTCCACCCCCGTCTTTGTTTCCTCTTCCTTTTTTAATTTTTCTTTATGCTGTTTTCAGCGCAACAGTACTTGCTCCATTGCTTGCTATATCTTTGTGTGTGTCGTTGGGTTTTGTTTGAGATTTGGGGTTTGCTTACTAATTTTATTTTATTTCTTAATGTTTTCACTTGTTGGGTACTACAACTGGGATCTGTGCTTTTGGATGATGAACTAATAATGGGTTTTTTTTTTTTGGGTTCTCAATATCTTGACATGTTCTTGTTGGATGGGATTTAGGATGTTGCCAGAAGGTTTTTGAGAGATGGTAACTGTTTGGTTTTGAGTTAAGCTGTGGTGTTAAAATGGAGATTTTGAGTGAAGAAGAGGATCAATTCTTCGACACTCTTGAGGATTGTCCCTCTGTATCTGATCCAGACTCTGACTCCCCTGACAATTTGGATTCTGATTTTGGGGTTATTGGTTCCTTGCCTGGTAGTATTGGTTATGAGGTTTGGATCAAGAATCCAGGCTGTATTCGTGAAAGGCGCAATAAATTTTTAAAATGGATGGGTTTGGACGTGGATCAAGCTGGGAAGGGTGATCCTGGCAATACGTCTTTCAATGAAGTGGAAGTTGAGACAGATAGGATTACGGAACACAGCGATGCAGTTCTGAGATCATACAGTTTAGATGATGGACTCTCATCGAGTCAGTCTTCCATGTCGAGTTGGTCCAATGATGCCCAAGAGTTGTTAGATGGGGCAATGGAGGAGAATTTTGTATGTAGGGTTAGGAATTTGGATAACGGGACAGAGTTTATTCTGGATGAACTTCGGCAGGATGGCATGTCAGGGAGAATTCGTGAAGTTGGTTCAAATCGGTTACTTACTGTTGCTGAGTTTGAGAGGAGTCTTGGGTTTTCCCATTTGGTTCAGCAAGTGATGCGAAGAGAAGTTGAAGATGTGCCCAATTTGGAGCTGCCAAGAAAGCAGGTAAAGATGGGATGGTTGAGGAGATTAGGTGCTATCTCTTGCATCGTTGACAGGCAAGTGGAAGCTGGTGGTAATGGTCCTTATCCTGTTGCAGGGGCTAGGAATCAGATAGTTAGGGTTAAATCTTATAAGAAGCGGTCCAAGGAATTCTCTGCCCTTTACATGAGACAGGATATTCCAGCTCACGAGGGTTCAATATTGACTATGAAGTTCAGTCCTGATGGTCAGTACCTTGCGAGTGCAGGTGAAGATGGAGTTGTGCGTGTATGGCAGGTGATGGAAAAAGAGAGATCAGATGAGTTAGGCATCCTTGATATTCATTCTTCCAATGCCCATTTCACGGTTGATGATCTTTCTGTAGCTCCCCTTAAGGTGGATAGAGAGAAAAAGGGTAAATTCAAGAGCATGCTGACATCAGACTCGGCTTGTGTCATTTTTCCTCAGAAAGTATTTCAAATATCGGACAAACCAATCCATGAGTTTTTTGGGCACTGTGGAGAGGTCTTGGACCTCTCATGGTCAAAGGACAAGGTAAGTAGTAACTCGACAGCAGTTTAGTTTTTCTTGTTTGACAAATAAATTATGTTTCTGATTGTCCCATTACCTTTGCAGTATCTCCTTTCATCCTCAGTTGATAAAACTGTTCGCTTGTGGAAAGTGGGAAGCAGCAAATGCCTACAAGTTTTCTTCCACAATGATTATGGTGTGCTTTTCTGCATGCTGATCATTCTCCAATAAATTTTTTGTCTTGATAATTGTTATGAGTAGTTAATGTTGGTGGATCAGTTCAGGCACTTTTGATTTGTTTATATTCTAATTGCTTGTCTCTGTGCTGCATGCAATACAGTTACCTGCGTCCAGTTTAATCCTGTGGATGAAAATTACTTCATCAGTGGTTCCATAGATGGGAAAGTACGCATCTGGGCAATTCCTGGTTGTCAAGTTGTTGACTGGACTGATATAACTGAAATTGTCACGGCTGTGTGTTATTGTCCTGATGGAAAGGTTTGTGGATGACCTCCTTTTTCTGCTCCTAAATGTGATTCACATGTGAAATTCTTAGAGCACTCGCTTTTTTGTGCAGGGTGGAATCGTTGGCTCCATGAATGGCAATTGCCGCTTTTATGATGCAGCAGGTTATTTTTTTTAATTCCAAAGCATGTTATACAGAAAAGAATTGGAATATATTGCAGTCATTGTCGTAGTGCAGGTGTACTGCGCGGTGGTTTGCTTCTCCTGCATGTGTGAGTCATGAAATAAGTTTTCTGTTTCTACACTGATAAAGAATCTTGTTAAAAATATCCTGCTCATTTTTTTGGCTGGGCAATTGGTTTGCCTTTCACTTTTGGGAAATAGAAAGAAGAATTTAATTGAATGCACGAATTTAACATCTGTGGCTTAGCATGAACTTTTCACACTGTAATGCTTGATGCACCTCCTTAGTTCAGAACAAAGACTTTTACTTTGAATAGGTTGCAGGTATTTCCTCGTGTTTTCATTGTCTTGCATATTGCCATCATGCTTCATCACTACTGCTTTCCTCGACTTGCTTTTGGTCTGATATGGATGTCCTTTGCATAAGACAATGCTTGATAATTTATTGATACTCATTGGATTAGCAAAGGAATATTGGAGCAGTTATTTTGGTAGGATCGTTTTGCTTTCCTCTGTGATATATATATATTCCTGATCAGTAATCAGATAGCTTTCTATTTTCTTCCCTCACAACAAATGCTGGAGTTTGTGGTACTTAATCTAGGGGTGAAAATTAGTTCCATTGTAGACTTCCATACCCCAGTTAATGTCTATGAAACCCATCATAGATTCATGTTTCAAATTTGATTTTTATGCCATACTATGATGCAGGAGGGTAGCTTTGGTGCTAACTAGTGTATTTTGCATGGATCAGATAATCGTCTGCAGCAGTATGCACAAATATGCTTGCAGGGCAAGAAGAAGTCACCATTCAAGAGGATAACTGGCTTTCAGGTGATGATTTTTATATCTGCTAATTTTCCTTTTCCATCTTATTGCATGTCGTTTGGCTTCATTCTTATGCTAAATGTATAATGTTAGCTTTTCTTATCTGCAGTTTTTTCCAAGTGACCCGACCAGGTTAATGGTCACTTCTGCTGATTCCCAAGTTCGAATACTCCATGGAGTTGATGTGATATGCAAATATCGAGGTGTGCACAAATTAGTTGTGTTTTTATTAGGTGGTGCTGGTAATTATGGTAAACAATACATTCAGTTTTCAGAAATAGCTATTTCTTCCCTCAAATCTAGTGTATTGAGTGCAGGCCTCCGTAATGCGGGAAGCCAAATATCTGCATCATTCACGTCAGATGGGATGCATATTGTTTCAGCAAGTGAGGATTCTTATGTCTATATCTGGAATTATATTAGCCAGGATGGGCCTGTGGCTCAGGAGAAGAAGAGCAAATGGTCTTGCGAGCGTTTCTTCTCAAACAATGTGTCAGTGGCTATACCCTGGTGTGGGATGACTTCTATGAATTGTAGCTCCTCAACTGTCACTGGAAAATCCCCATCCTCTATTAACTCAGGGCCGTGTAGTGAAAAAGGTGTGTTGCTGCAATCTGAGTTGGTTGAGAGTTCACAATGGAAATTGCCATTCTCTTCCCCTGAAAATTTATCACTCAGCCATGGATTTTTCTCTCACTCTTTGCCCAAGGGTTCTGCAACATGGCCAGAGGAAAATCTTCCCGCAAGCTCATTGGTCGTATCATCTGCAATGTGCAAATCGCAGTACAAGTTCTTGAAGATGTCATGCCAGAGCATGCATGGCTCCCCTCATGCATGGGGTTTGGTGATTGTAACAGCTGGATGGGATGGACGAATCAGATCATTCCAGAATTATGGATTACCAATTCACCTTTAAATAGAGAGGTTCAGCACATTGTCGCCAAAAAACAGTGGTTGATTTGCATGTGATTGCACGCGGCCATGACACCTGAGGTATTGAGGGAACAGAAATTGACATGCACCGATAGCCGCCCGGAGATGTCTACTACATGGTCACCAGCGATGGTTAAGAAGTGATAGCAACCTCGGTTGTTTGGTCGGATAGCCAAGATTCCTCGGTGTATGACAATTGAATCTAATCTCAAAATTTTTGTGCTGTACAGGATTTGCTTTCCAGAGTATATATCATTCATTAATTTATTTATATAGCAGCCCAGGTGCCGCATACGCGATCAGAACAGTAGAGCTTATAAGATGGGTTAATAATTAAGAAAGGCTCTGTTAGGAGTTTTCCTTCTCTAAAGAAGGGTGGCATTATTGGGTGGGACTTGGAAGATAGTTGCCTCTGAATTCCTTGGTGGGAATTCTCGCCTTTTATGATTTGTTAGGTGTTTGAAGACACCTGGCTTCTTTGCCGGTGCATTAACCGTTTTTGGACCTTTCTGTTGGGCCCCTGACATTTTGGAGGGGATTGATGTCACCTCAGGTGTGTTCATTAGTCTCTTTCCATGGTAGCGCCGTGTTTGGATAGCCCCAAGTAAAAAACCGCCTTTGCTTTGGGAGGATTCCTTGATCCGCCGCTGGAAAATAGCCTTTAAGCCCTTGTAGTGATGATGGTAGGCCCTAATTGCATCAATTTTCACTCAATTTTTTGGTGTGCGAGCTTTTGCATTGCAAAGGTCATGGCAACACATAAAAAAGAACTACATATATATATATAAACACAAGAAACATTAAAAAGCTTGAGATGGATTGTTAATGTGAACAGTTAGCTACCTCAAGTTTTTTCTTTTCATTCAAATCCCTTTTTTTATTGGTGTTTTTTTCTTTCAAGTCCTTTTTTTAATGGATCTTTTGCTTTTCAGTTTGAAGTTTACAATTAAATTTTTTATTGGGAGTAAAAAGAAACATTAAATGTCCTGTATATTATATATGGGGGCATAATTGCAAGTGTCATGTGATCCTGAGAACTGCCTTGTTCAGTTGTCAAGTACATATATGTCTTCATGTTAATGGGAGATTCTTCCTAATGACTTGAAAGAAATGGAAATGCTTGAGATTATGACATGAGGGAACTTGTAAAATTGTAAGATGTTGCAGAAGTGCCTCATGAAAATTGACAGTGACAAACACCAATTGTACGCAGGGGTACTGCCTTTCCCCTCGCAACAACTGCATGATGCTCCATCGTAACCAATAATCTTTGGCAATGATCAAGCTTTGAAACCAAAGAAGAGAGTGCAATATCTTTATGGACCCTCTCCTTGACGTGACGTAGCTCCTCTAGTAGCCGTGCTGAAATCTTTTCTGCTCCCTTGTATGAAAATGGGGATATTATTGCTTGTTCAACTACAGACTGATGTTGCCTAGAGCACAAATTGCTTCTGATAGTGGCTGGATTGGACCGACCCTAGGCACAACTCTATGGACCTTTTCGATTAATATCTCATCACAGGCCAGGAAACTACTACGAGCTTGATCCAAGCCACCAACAGTTGCGTCCAATCCAACTGAGCTTTCCGTCCTTCCCACAAATTTCGCTATCAACTTTTATATTTTCTAAGAGCCTCCACATTCAGCCCCGGTTCACCAGAAAATAAATTACCATGTGTGTTACTATAATGATTTGTTTTTTTAGCCTGTATTCTCTTTTTTATTTCACCTTTATAGACCCGGTTAATTAAAGCATATTTATTATGAAATGACAAGATTAAAGATATGAGCCTAAGATGAAATATACGGTAAGAAAAGGATGGTTTTTAAACTTGGATTAAACATATATTTTGATTTTCTAACTTTTTAAATTATAACTTTTTAGTCCTTAATAGTTTGAGAAATTCAATTTTTATTACAAACTTTATTTTTTTATTTTTTTATCCCTTATTTAAGAGATAAGAAAGAAAGTAGTTGAAATCTGGTGTTAGATAGAGAAAGTTTCTTTTGAGACTAATTTCAGCTACAAAAACATATGGTTTTTCTATAATTGGTTTCTTTTGACGAGGAAAGTTTATATAATATGTATTTTTACTTAAACTTGTTTAAAATGATAGATCTAAATTCAATTTTTTTTTTGTTTCTTGTTAATTGTGGTTTTTAAGTCAATTTCTAGGATGTTAAAGTATATGAATATATCTTAGAAGGTGTTTTAGAGTATATGAATATGTTTACAGTATTTTTGTTTGCTTTAAAATATGGTTGAAAAATGCTTTTTTTTAATCTTAAATTTACCAACCTGATTTTTCAACAACTGAAGGTTACCAGAATCTAAGTAATATAAGAGAGGCAGACAACATTCCACCTATTTTTTAAAAAAAAAAGCATTAAAAAAATAAAAAAATAAAGCCTAAATAACCTAAATAAATAAGATGTTTTAGGCTCATGCACCGAAGCCTCTTGGGGTTTTTTTAAGAGACCCAAAAGTTTTAGGGTTTTTTTTTTGTTTTTTTTTAGTGTTTTTGTTTATATCTATTAATTGTTTTTATATAGTATAATACCTTAAAAAAAAAACCATGAATAGACAATCTAAAACAATAATTAAAGAAACCCAACGGCATAGTGTGAATGCACAGAAAAACAAAGAAAATTTTTGTAAAGCACAAATACAAATACGAGTGATTCGCTGAAAAAAAAACGTGGAACCTGTCGCAACAATCAGAATTGTTGTCATGGGAAGAAGCACTTGCAAGTGCTTTTTTTTTCCCCCTCGTTAAAGTCACAATAATAATAATAATAATAAATCATATTGAAAACCAACACAACTACATGAGCAGTGTACTCCCATGCAGAGAAAAAAAGGAAAGAAGAAAATTATAGCAAAACACAAATATAAATGCAAGTTATTAACAATTAAAAAAATAGCATATTAAAATTTTTAAAACCAAAGCTTTGTTGAAAACCAAGATAGCCACCCACCTATTATAGCAACTCATGCATGGTATTTGAAACGTCATCCTAGTTATATCACAAAGTTTTTAGATAAAATTTTTAAATAATTAGAAGGCTTAGTATAATACAATGTCTGATTTAATCAAAATTTTAATTTTATAATTTTTAAATTAGAAATTATCATTTTATTTAATTGAAATGAGATTTTTTAGGTCTGACATGTATTTTAAAAGGAATAATATAAAGCTCAGAATCATGAATGCACTAAATACTCTCCAATAAAAATGGAATTGATCTATGATTGATTCAGTAATAAGCAGGAATTTCTAAGCCACTTCAATAAGAGGACAGCGCACCTAGAAGCCGGCTTGCAAGCAGTAAAAATGGTCATAAAAACCCAAGCCATGCTGATCCCGTGGGTTCAGCAATGATGAAGAAAAAGTACGTGAAAAAACAGCACGAGAGAAATTCACCACAAGCCAGCATCTCAGGTTATTTTAACCTTGTTTTTGTATTTTAAAAAATTTAAATTTTTTAAATTAATATGTTTTTTAATCTTTTTAGATTATTTTAACACGCTAATATTAAAAATAATTTTAAAAAAATAAAAAATATTATCATAATATATTTATAAATAAAAATATTTTAAAAATTAATTATAACTATACTATCAAATAGTCCTCTTTTATGTACTTACTCACATGCTGAAGCAAAATTTTTAAAATTAATTATAACTATACTATCAAATATTCCTCTTTTATGTACTTACTCTGAAGCAAAAAAAATTTTACTGTTTCAGCTGATTTTTAACTAAAAAAATAAGAATGCAATGCTCTAACACCCCACCACCCCCGAAAAGGAACCTTTTTCTTTTTTCCAACATGTCGATGTCAGCGAAAGGACTGACTAATCTCGATCACTTTGGTTCCTCGTGAGCAGCCAGCACTAGCAGTACTGCAGAGAAAAGCAGGAAGAAATCTAATCAGAAAGAAGGTCTGGCTAATCCCGATCAATTTGGTTGAGCAGCCAGCAGAACAAAATCTAATCAGAAACAAATCAACGGAGAAAGACAGGTGATGCGATTAAACGGCAAGACAAGAATCTAATCACAAGTAGTTTCGTGGTGTCTGAGGCGCAGCACCTGTCTATGCGAAAATATTGGCCATGCTTGCATGGGAAAGAATTTCACTACAGCGGCTGTAGTACAGCCATTGGATATTTTTTCAAGAAACAACTAAATTAATCAGCCACGCGTAAGTTAACCACTAAAAATTTATATAATTATTAATTTTAAAATTTATAATATTAATTAAGATATACATAAACGGCTCAAACATTTAAATTAATAAAAAAATTAAATTATTTGAACCACTAACTACAAATCTTAAGCTTAAGGCCCCAAAATTCAAATACCCCACGTTCATCCACTCGAGACGAAGCATGAGGCAGCTGGTGGAGCCAAGGTCCTAGGAATAAGTTAAAAATCCTTTCAACTCGGTGTACTTAATTTCCAACAATTTTCAGTAAAGTGTACATAATAATTCTCTCACAATATTGCGTTACGCATCAACATCAAGTTATCTCATCCACGAAAAAAAAAAAACATATTTATAGAATTTTGCCTATGTATATATTACTAATATAAGCCCAGATTAAAGGGGAGGCTTCGACCATCCTGCTATTTGCCTTGTGGAGTGGAATTTTGCAAGAGAAATGAGAATAGATAATTACTAAAGTTTTATTACGAGGCCTGTTGAGAGAAATTAATGTTCTTAAATACGGGATATTGTTGAATTTGTGAAATTAACTAGTACATGTTCTTGTGCGAAGAACATGAAATCTAGAACCATAGTTTACTTATAGAGTAAATGGTCGTTTAATCCTTTTGTTTTTAGTAAAATAATTAATTAATCTTATTTGTATGAAAAACTTTTTATTGAATCTTTTTATTCTTATATTAGTCTATAACTTAGTGTTATAATTTTATCAGATTTTTAATGATACTTTTATTACTCTACTCATTTTTAGTCAAGACTTTAAATTTCATCAATTACGATAAAATAAAAAAAAATGAATATAATTTAAAAATATATTTAAGAGAGAGTTCACTGTCAACTTTGATCAAAGAATTAATTTATGATTTCCGAAACCCAAAAACTAACTAACGAGTTCATAAAAGCACAAAGACTAAAGAATAATTCGCTATTATTTAAAACATCGGATTCCTGCACCGATGAGAATATGCATCATCATAAATTATTTATTTATTATTACCTTTTTCCTTTTGTCCTCAAACTCTCAATCATTTATGTATGATACTTCGATTTAGCATTTACATCGACATTTGCAAGTTGTTTCTTTTATGGGTTGTTTATTAAAATATTTTTTATTTAAAATATATTAAAAAAATTATTTTTTATATTAGCACAAAATCAATCCAAAAATAATAATAATAATTAACTTGAAAAAAATTCAAACAATGTGAAAAACATGGTTAATTGGACTGTATAAACAAGAAGTCTCTTAGAAGTCAACTAGATGATTAACCCGTGCTAGGTTGTGGGTTAAATTAATTTTTTTAAAATATATTAAAAAAATTTAAATTATATGGAGGCTGACCTGCATTAATTTGTTTTAACTTGATGAGTTTAAAAACAATCAGTACGATTCGTAAAAAAATAATTTGATTAAAATTTTTTTGAAGATAATATTTTTTTTACAGATATTAAGACGAAAACATATTGAATTGATTGATTCAACCCAAATCATGAGACTATGATAATAATGTAAATTGAAATAAATCTTGAAGCTCAATTCTCAATCAACCAAATGTTAAAGAATAAAATTTAAAAAAAATAACCTGAATTAATTTAAATTAACTTGTGAAATCCGCAATCCAAGCCATGAGACGAAGATAACTTCATAGAAAGTAAATTATAATAAATCATGAAGCATAATTCTCAATCAATACAATGTTAAGGATAAAATTGCAAAAAAAATCTATAAAAAAAAGATAAAAAAATAATTGAAGTCAACCCAAGTTAACTTATCAAATTTATGGACTAGATCATGGATCAGGAAAACCTCATAGAAAACATACCAAAGAAAACAATCCGAGTCAATTTAGGTTAACTTGCCAAACTTACGATTTGATTTATGAGATTGAGATAGCCCATATAAAATAAATCAAAATAAATTATGAAACTTAATTTTCAATCAATGCGTTGATAAAGGATGAATTTTTTTAAAAAATCAATATAAAAAATAACACTATAAAAATTATCCGAGTCAATCTTGATTAACCCACAAAACTCGTAGCCCAAGTTATAAGACTTGTAAAACCTCATAGAAAGTAAATTGAAATAAAACATGAAGTTTAATCCCTAATCAACCTAATATTGAATTATAAAATTTTTTTAAAAAAAGAAGCATGAGTTAATAAATTAACTCGTCAAACCTGCAACATAGATCATGCAATTAAAATAACTTCTTATTAAACAACTCGTAATAAATTAAGTTTAATCTCTAATAAATCCAATATTAAATTAAAAAATTAAAAAAAAATCCAAGTCAATAGATTAACTTATTAAATCAACAATATGAATCATAAAATTAAAATAATTCTTTATAAAGTAACCCGTAATAAATAATGAAATTTAATTTTTAATAAGTTAAATATTAAAGTATAAAAAATAGAGATTTTAAAAATAAATATCTCAAAAAAATAATTTATTTTTAATGAATAGTATGTTGTGAGGTTGGTGATAATAATTTTTTGTTAATAATAATAAATGTAGCTCTTAACGCAATGAAGGGTCCTCATTTATGATGATTTGCGCATAGTGATCAGGACTAATATTGGAAGGAGAAGGGCAGATAGGAAGAAGGGCCGTTGAGCTACGTGCATATTAATTACAAATCTATAAGTCCACATGTTTTTGCTTCTAGAAGTTGCTCGATTTTAGAAGCCAAGGAGAATTATAGCTCTCGTTGTCCGTTAATTGATTTGCCAATGGTTTAAAAGGGGCAGCAAATCTGTAGATTTTTGAGCTTATGACTTGAGCCCTAGTCCCTTCCCCGCTTTGTTCTAGCTCTCTCTCTCTCGATCTCTCTCTCTGTTTATCTCTTTCATATTTAATATTTGAGAGAGGGAAAAAATATTTTTAAGCAAGGACATGGGAAGGGCTCCTTGTTGCTCTAAGGTGGGGTTGCGTAGAGGACCGTGGACTCCCGGAGAAGATGCATTGCTTACCGAGTATATCCAGGCTCACGGCGAGGGCCATTGGAGGTCTTTGCCTAAAAAATCTGGTAATTATACACCACTATCCAATTAGTGGAAGCTGATTGCACATGTTTCGCTCTTCTTCTTTCATTTTCCTTTGCTTTCGATATTTGCTCGAGCACTTGAAAATGTTGCTGTGCCAGAACAGAGATAAAATTGTGGAATTTGGAGAGAGCTTTCTTGACGAGTCTCTTTGCTTCTTCTTCTTTTCCCTAGACAAAACTTCCAGAAATATTCAAATCTAGTCTAATCATTCGATCGTTTCCTTGGCTTTCCCTCTCTTTTCAAACAAATTATCAGGTTTGAGCTCTGAATAACAACTATGAAAAGGAAAGAAATAGCTTGCATTGTCGTGTATTTGGTGGTGTGTACCTTCAACCTGCCATTAAACTGAAAACACACTGCTAGTCTTAATTAACTTTTGAAAAGTGTTCAATTCTCGTCTTGACTCTCCATTAATCAAGCTATAGACCATTATATTGGTGATCATGATGTCTCGTCATGTGCTGTACCTTTTCTCTCTCTCTCTTCGTGCATATATTTTCTTGAGTACATACTATTTATAATAAGAAATTAAAACGAGACTAATCATCTGACCTATCTCTCACCCTTGTATTTCCAAAACTAAATGAAGGTCTCCTCAGATGTGGAAAAAGTTGTAGGCTAAGATGGATGAATTATTTACGACCAGACATCAAGAGAGGGAATATAACTCCTGACGAGGACGATCTCATTATTAGAATGCACTCCCTACTCGGTAACCGGTGGTCTCTCATTGCTGGAAGACTTCCAGGTCGAACCGATAACGAGATCAAGAATCATTGGAACACCCATCTCAGCAAGAGACTTAGAAGCCAAGGAACCGACCCCAACACCCACAAAAAGTTAGCAGAACCAGTAAAACGTGAAGTAAGAAGAAGGACAAGTAACAACGACAAAAACACCAGCAACAAGAAACAGAGCAAAGGCAAGGCTAAACCAGCGCCAGCTGAAAAGCATAAGGTCCACCTCCCTAAGGCTGTTAGGTTTGCTTCTTTATCCTTGCCGAGAAATGACAGTTTTGGAAGCAGTACAGCTACTAGCCTGTCTCCAAGCCAAGGAAGGGATCAAGGGTACTGTTTCGATACAGAAGCTGCAGTAGATGTTTCTTGGAGTAATTTTAAGGATGGTGATAATGGGGTTGCCTTTTTTGTTGGAGATGTTGATCTTGTTAATGGTTCAGATCTTGAATGCCAATCTCTTCTGCCTACGACAGACACCTTAGAGAAACTATATGAGGAGTATCTTCAGGTCCTGAACACAAATGATCATCAAGATCAAGTAGAATTAAACTCCTTCGCCGAGTCACTGCTGGCATGACAATTAAATCAAAGAAAGTAATAAATTGTGAAGGAATGAGCTGTAATATATTTTCAAGTTTCGTGGAAGATGAGCTTGATTGTCCGGTAGTTTTCACGTGTTTACCTTCTCTAGCTTCGCTAGCAATAAACCGATCGAGATGGAGTTCGAGGGTCCACATCCTGTGATCAGATTATAATTAAATGTATGACAGCTTGGGCGAGGGAAAGAGTCTTGTGTGTTCTGTAATATTACGTTCAATGCCACATATATAATAAATGAACTCCGTCATTAATAATAAGTATAATTAATTAAGATAGTGATATGGGATTTAGTTAGTTACGCTCAAATAATTAAGTTCATTCTGCACCATACATCATGGTGATAAAATCCAAGCTATATATCAACAATATTCGAGATTTTATTTTTACAATTTTAAACGTCTATTTGCGAATTTGCAACTGAACGCACTTCCATTCCAATTATGCTTTCCCAATACCCATGTCGAAACTACAGAGAGCATCCCAGGTTTTTATACCTCTCAGAGGCTTTATAATTTCTTTTTTTGTTTGATTAAAGAAGACACAGTATTTGGAAGAACAGAGGAGAAGAAGGATAATCGGATTTACAATTTCAAATCACGTGAACCATGTCCATTTTCTCATTTATATTTGAAGCGCATCATGAATTCCAAGTTAATTCTCAATACACAGCAGATGACATCATTGTTTTCTGAAATCATAATCTTTTTTAATTAACAAATATAAGGATCATGTCTCTGCATGATAGAATAGATTGAGAAATATTACAAATAGATTTTTTATTGAAATGTGAAATTAAAAAGAAAAATTAATTTAATAAAAAGCCAGAAGAATAAAGATTAAATCATAAAAAAACCATATATCCTAAATTAAGATTAAAAAATAAAATTGAAAACAAATCAAAGTTTTATAAAGGACCAAGAACAAAAAATTAAAAATTAAAAAAATAAGTATCGGAAATTCACATAAATCAAATGCCAATTCTTAAATTTTAATAGCCAAAGCAAATTTCAAGGAAATGAAAGAGAAAAGAGTAGAATTTTTTTTTTATTTTTTTATATTTAGTTAAAGATTAAATTACCCTAAATTGATATTATATATATATATATAAAAAAAAACATTATGACAAGATGGAAAGACCTCTAGAAATCATTTTAAAAAAAAAAAAACATTATGACAAGATGGAAAGACCTTTAGAAATCATTTTTAAAAAAATTATTTTGATTATTTTGATTGTTTTATTATGTTTTTTATTTTTTATATTTAATTAATTATCAAATTGTCCATCAGTTGATGTAATAATGATGAAAAAACCATTATGAAAAAAATGTCTTTTAATGCCAGTTTTAACTCTCTCTTTTTTAAATGATATTTTAATTATTTTATTATGATTTTAAAAACAACTTATTTATCCTCTAATTGTCGAGGCATGTATTTTGATCTTTGCAATTCACCCATAGCTATGCTATTTTAAAATCTTCTAATTGCATTTCTTCCAATCATTAGGTTTGAGATATTTTCTTTGAGACCATAAATTTATATAAAGGGCACACGAACCTCGCAAGGAACAAAGAAATCCTCAAGTGGAACAGGACCGTCCGTGTTGACTTGATGTTCTGAGCATCGACTGTAAAAACGAGCTGAAGGGTTTTGAAAGTCCAACAACTTCTTACAAAATCAAAACAACGTGAAGCACATGCGCCACCGTAATCAATACCACGTGAAGCACATGCGCCACCATCCTCACGCAGCCCACGTGCCAGTGTACCTGCACTCCCTTGCCGGATTTTAGAATGATTATAAGTGTTATAATAATTATCTTTTAAAGCATTTTTTATTAAAAATATATTAAAATAATTTTTTATTTTTTAAAAAATATTTTTAATATCAGTATATTAAAATAATTTAAAAATAAAAAAAATTAATATATATATATATTCCCCTTGTTTTTATATTTATTTTAAATATTCATATAATACATATATAAAGTGTTGGGTTCATGTTATTAATAGAGATTAAAATTAATATCCCTATTAAAATAAATGTATGAATACCTATTCATACATTTATTTTAATAGGGATATTAATTTTAATCCTTAGGGATTTATTAAGAATTAAAATTAATATCCTATAATGGGGTTGAAATGATCACAGTAGGTTTATTCGCGTAATTGTTTTTGGCCTTGATATTGAAATTTTATATGTGAATGTGTATGTTTGAAATTTATATCAAAATAAATATTTTTAATTAAATTTAACAAATAATAGGTTATTTTTTTAATATATATATATATATATATATATATAAAAAGATAATGTCTTTGTGCTTAATTAGTTTAAGTATTTACATATGAGTGTATGAATAAAAAACCCCAATGATGATAGCTAGAACGGACATTTGAATACATTTTTTTTATTATTTATTTAATTTGTTGCGTGTTAACCATCCTATTATTCACAAATCAATCAAGATATTAAAATTAGTTGTCGGCCCCATCCTAGTTAGATGTTGCCTAATGGATGATAGAAATAGTTAACACGTGACCATGTATTCTGTCATGTGCAATTTTATGCATGTTACTTGTTTGTTATATAATGAATTATTAATCTTTGTTTTATATGCTTATGAACCCAGCTTATTAATATTCCTTGTCAAGTCCTATCATTTTGAAAGTTTAGGTAATAAAGTCGATTAATACATGAGCAATTCAATCTTGATGCCAAGAACGAGATTTATGTTTTCATCATGTTTTATGTTTTTTTCATTGCACAGAAATTGTCAAATTTTAAATTAAATTTTATTTTGTAATGTCGCATTAAAGATAAACAAATTAATTAATACATCACTTTTTATATAAAAAAAGTTAATTAATTCATATTATGAGTGAATTGTGTTATTTTTAAATATTTATTTATTAATTAAATTTATTTTTTTATTATGGATGAGTGGTGATCTTCGAGTTTAATTTATACATTATTAAAGGGAATACATCAAAACTCAATTAATCATTTATTATTATCAAAAGTGTAATCACCGTAAAATCTTTAATTTTAAAATATTTTAAATAAATATTAATTAATAATGTAAATAATATATTTATTATTAAAAATAAACACAAACTAACTCACTTAGAATGTTCTAGAGTGATTTTATTTTTATTTTTGATGGCCATTTCTTCTTTATAAAAAAAAAAAAATCTCTAAACACACGTTAGGGGTCACTTATTACTATGAAATTTGAGCGCCTTTTTTTCTTCTAATTTGACTCCTATTAAGTTCGCCGAAATGTCCGCTCGTGCCTCGTGACAATGGCTAAACAATTATAACCCTCATTAATTAATGGCCTCTGTCCTTAGATTTCAGATTCCCCATTCATTTGTCGTGGTATAAGTGACTATTATTCTGTTTGATGGGACTGGAATTCGAAGGCAAACTTCTTTTATCTGTGCCACGATACAGCAGTGGAAAAGGAAGGTTTTTCCTCCTGCCTGGTCAAGAGGATGCATTTATTGAGAGAGGCTCCTAGTTAAATACTTAAATCCATTGTATTCAACTCTTTGTTTAATTTTATAATCAAATCGCATCTTCTTGTTCATCATGCACGAAATTCGAAGGATGAAAATAAAACTTACAGTCAATCGACAAGGGAAACGTCGCCTTGCAGTGCATTAAAAATGCTCCCCCCGGATTATGGGCGTGTTTAATTTTCTATTTAAAAAGAGTTTTTAAAATTTTGTAAAATTTTTTAAATTATTTATTTAATTTTATATCATTTTGATATACTAAAGAATAATTTTTGAAAAAGTAAGAATATAATTTTTTACTGTATTTTTAATTAAAAAACATTATATATATATAACCCTCGACAATACTAAAATCTCAATATGAAAGGTCGTTTTTTAACCACTACAATTATAAAAGAACCGTGCTTCTTTCTTCTCTTTTTTTTTATTTTTTTTCACATAGCATTAA
>NW_011499861.1:482624-508943 GCF_000495115.2 Populus euphratica
AAAAAAATTTACTTTTTCACCATCGCCCCAAAGAATATATATACTCAGATAGTCAGATGAATTATTGATTTTGTGATGTCATTCATGCACAAAATTTCAATGATAATCCATAGTTTTGTCTTGTTATTCATTCACACCTTTCCATGAAATTATTCGCCAAGAAAAAAATATGGAAATTAGGGCAACACCAACATAAATTATCGAACAGAATGGCTAATATTTATTTCACCTGTACGTGATCGGTGGCGAGTTAAATATTTTTTTTTATAGTAGATCTGTGCTTCTTTTTTTTTTTCTTTTTTTTGCAAAGCACTAACTTAAAAAAAAATACAATTAATATTACAATTACTTGAGATTGTTTTTAGTGTAAATTTTAAGTTTTAGCCGTAAGAATATATATCCAAAACAATAATTGTTTTTGCCTTTACAACAATAGAGCACACAAATTTTAAAAATTAAAATTAATGAGCTTATACTCTATAGAGTAGCATATTAGCGGCCTTGCCGAGTAAGGAGGACTAGAATATGAAACCGAGTGGCGAGTAGTTTTCCTCTATATAGCTCCAATCTATGCAGGTCTTATGATATATATAATTCTTTAATATTAACTTTAAGAACTGTAAATCCCTATAGCGTTAAAAATAAAACATGTAGAGGATCGATCGATTCATTATATTTCATTGCAAAGGGATTCAAACAAGGAAAATCATTTACCAGCAGCTGGTTATTAGGCATTCCGAATATATGGTTAATTTTTAAATTAAGTTTTGAATTTAGACTTACATTACAGGGATGAATTATAATTGATTCGCGTGCGTAGGTTCATTTCAAGCTGATTTCTGAACCAGTCCTGGACCCTGGGCTAGAGGTTAGATGAGCTCGTGATCAACTTCCGTTCCCAGGTTGGTGGGTGAGACTTTTAAAAATGGACAATAGTGTGCCCCGTCGAGGCAGGCAAAGGTTGCTATCAGTGATTTTTATCTTCAACTCCACGATTACTGTCAGCATAATCGATCAGGACAACGAACGGGCGACGATGCAGATACTATGTTGTCATAATGATTAATTGACCAAATAAAAGACCAAAAAGAGGGAGAGACGGAGAAAAAGTCGAGCGATGCATGTTGCTAGAGTGCAGGAACCGAAGAATGTTTGCGCTTGATACATTTCTCCAGTCGCCATCTTTCTGCCCTCGGCTAAGAGCATCACGTCTTTGAATTTCTGATCATCTATGATTGCTAGTAATCATTAAAAAAGACAGAAGATTGGCCTAACTCCAAGCCCAGGAGTCCACATGGGAGGTGGGAGCAAATTTGATTTCTATCTCACTTTAAGGACGTTTCAAATCAAATCATCTATCTATTCGAAATCTTATTTAAGTGTTTTATGAAAAGTATAGTAATAATAATTGTGTTTTAAAATATTAGTTTAGGAATATTAAAAATATATTAATTTAAAAAAATTAAAAAATTTTAAAAGTACTTTTCAATTACAGTATTAAACATAGCTTAAGTTACACCATGTTATTGTGTTTGGATTTATTTTTAAAAGATATTATATTAATATTCTTTTAATAATTTCTAAATATTTTAATATATAATTCTTAAAAAATAAAAATTATTATATTATATTTTCAAATAAAAATTATTTTTAAAAAATACAATGCAAGAAATGGTGCCATAGATGATTATGTGTGAACACGAGCAGCTTCCCTTCGAAAGAAAAGATAGAGAAGGTGATTGAGTTTCAGTGTGTTCCCACTCGTGAAGCATCACAACAAAAGTAGATTGGAAAAACACCGGCGGGGAAGAACACGTCAATTTATTAGTGCAGCAGGAAAGTGATGCAATTTATAGGTATTAAGTAATTTATAAAAAAATCAAAATATTATTTTTTTATTAAATATTAAAATGAAAATATAAATATATTGAATTAGATTAACTTCAGTTAATTTATCACATTAATTGCTCATTGCTCAGGTCATGAAATCTTTATAAATTTATAAATAAATAAAAAATTATTAAATTTAATTTTCAATTGATTTAATATTAAATGGTTAAATTAAAAATAAAATTTAACCTAAAAAATAAGTTGAGTCAACTCGAGTTAACTTGTTAAATATGGGTTATAAGATTAAAATAACTTCATAGAAAACAAATCAAAATAAATTATAAAACTCAATTTCAAATTAACTCAATGTTGAATGTTGAATGTTAAATGTTGAAATTAAAAAAAAATCAATTAAAAAAGGACATAAAAACCCACCTAAGTCAACCGACCAAACTCATGATCCAGGTCATAAGATCGAGATGATCTCATAAAATGCAAACTGAAATAAACTATGAAGCATAATTCTCAATCAACCTAATATTAAATGATAAAATTAAAAATAAATCAATTAAAAAGGATAAAAAAAACTCAAGTCAGCTAACCTAACCCGTGACCCGAGTCATCATGATAAGCTCATAGAAAAAATAAAGAAATAAAAAACTCAATTCCTAAATCAACATAATTTTAAAAGACCTAAATCAACCCGAGTCAACCCGTCAAACCTTGGTCAGAAGAGAAAATCAAACAAAATTATAAATTTTGATTATCAATCAATCTAATGTTAAAAGAAGAAATTAAAAAAATAATTAAAATAGATAAAAAAAATAACTTGAGTGAACACGGTTAACTAACAAAAGTCACGACCCAAATTATAAGATCAAGATAACTCCATGAAAAACAAATTAAAACAAGTTATAAAGTCATATACCTCGTAAATCAAATACCAGGGATGAAATTAGAAAAAAAACTAAGTTTGTAATATTAAAACAAGTTATAAAGTCATATACCTAGTAAATCAAATACCAGGGATAAAATTAGAAAAAAAACTAAGTTTGAAATTAAAAAAAAAAGTCTTAAAACTTTTTTAGTACTAAAGTGTTACCGTGTTTGGCTTTTCATTGTTCATTACTACAATTGGTGGTCAATTTGAGGCAAAACTCAGGTCACTGGTTGGGTTGATCTAAGTCAACGTAAAAATAAAAATGATTATTTTCATAGTTTTAAACCCGATATAGAAGTCAACACAAGGCAAAGCTCGGGTCATGAATGGTATTGACTATTGACCCTGGTCAATATAAGGACAAAAAAGGTTATTATCATATTTTTAATGTAACATCTTGCATTGAGAGAAGAGTGTCTAGAGTTAGAGCATATTAAGACAGTTGGTATATAACCTTGTAGGACGCGTTTTAGGGCCTGTAGGTTGCCAAAAACAAACCGTGAGAAATGAAAGTCGTGTTGGGCTGAGTCATAGCAGAAAATATTCTGCAATGGAAAGTAGGTCGGGCCTTACATATGGTATTAAAGCCAAGGATGAATCGTTCTTAAGGTGGGGAAATTATAACATCCCATATCGAGAGAAGAGTGTTCAGTGTCAGGGCATATTAAGACAGTTGATGCCTAACCTTGTAGAACACGTTTTAGAGCATGTGAACTGTTAAAAATAAAACCATGAGGTATAAAGCCAGATTGAGTTTAGCCATAGCAAACAATATTCTATAAGGGAGAGTGGGTCGGACTTTACATTTAAAACCTGAATCGAGAGCTGACTCAGGGTAAGGCTTAGGTCATATGTTTGAATGATCAATCCAGGTTAATCTAGGCGAATATAAAATAAAAATAGTTATTATCATAGTTTTTAAACTTGATTATGGGGTTAATCTAAGGCAAGATCAGGGTCACAGATTAGAAGAGTCAACCTATGTTAACCTAGGTTAATATAAGGATAAAATATATTATTATCATAGTTTTAAAACTCAACTCAAGAGTTGGCTTTGGTCATGGATCGAAAAGGCCAACATGAATAAAAGTAGTTATTATCATTATTTTAAAACCCCTTTAAAAATCAACCTAAGATAAGATTTGGGTCACAGGTCAAGAAGATCAACCAAAATGACCCAATTGTTTTTAAATGTAATCAAAGCCAACTTATTTTGATCAATTTGTTTTTTAATAATTCAACGGGTTATTGACCCGTGTCTTATCCTGAGTTAACTTAGGTTTTTGACTAGTCAAGTTAAGTCACTTCTTCCTCTAATTCTTCTTGAACTCATATGAGTCTAGACTATAGGTCAACCAATCCAGTCAATCTTGGTTTTATAACAAGAGTTATTATATATTATTAATTACAACATTTAATAAAAATATGTAAGCTTAACAACAATATATATTAATGGTAAAATAAACTTTTCATATTTTATTATGTCTTGTCCACCATAATCAAACTGGATACAAAGACAATCACTTTATCTTGTATATCAAGATCACATATAATTTAAAAAAAAAACTAAAAGGAAATGAAAAAACATTATTTACCTAGATATAATTTACTATAGATGGAAATAGTGTTTTTTCCTTCTTGGTTTTAGAAACAAAACTCCTAGCCAAATTTTTAAGGATAAAACAGTCTTTGAATTAAGATAATTTTGGTGTTTTAAAATTCATAAGGAATTAGATGGGTATTTTGTGTTTTAAATATAAAGTAAAATTACATCACTACCCTTAAAATAAATAAATCTACTAGCTTTTACTAAGGGTTACTTTTGGATTTTCATAGAAAACAAAACACAGTAAAATAACTTATCTATCATTGGAATAAAAAAAATAATTGATAATGGGGGGCTTTTATGTAATTTTTATTTATGTTGCATAATAAAAAGACCTTTGCGCCCTTGATGTCAAATAATTTAACCCTGAAGTTAAAGGGTATTTATGTTATTTTGTTGATAGTTGTTTTTTAATTAATGAGCTAGGTTAGGGTTATTTATGTATTTTAATAAATAAAAAGTAATTTTTTAAAAAATATTGACATGTGTTGTTAATTAAGGAAGCCAAAATTGTCATTTCATGGTTGCTTCTAATGCCTTTCTTTCTGCGTGTTCTTTATAAAAAAACAGTGTGTGCATAGATAAGTTTGCCAGTGGCCATCCTTTTTTTGTTCTATGTTGTTTCATGTTTCTTTCCTTTTTCTTGCTTTCTTTTTTTTAAATGATTTAAAAAATTGAAATTTTATTTCAACCTCATACAAGTTCTTGCTTTGTTAGATTTATTTTCAATTAATTTAATTGCTATTTACATAAACTCAGATAATTTTTTTATTTGAATTTTTTTCTAATTCCCCCTCCATTATTTTTTTGCTATTAGATTTCGTCCTTATTCTTTTGATTTTTTTTAATTGATTTTTTACTCGATTTCACCCTTCAACTTTTAATATGTTTTGATTCTAGCTTCTTGGTTAAACCCGTATCTAAGATTTTATGGCCTATAAGTTTTGAAAATTAACTCAACTCTAGAGGGCTCGCTCAAGATTTATTTGTTTTATTTAATATTTTTTTAATTTTATTCTTCAATATTTATTTAATTGGAGATTGGGCTCGAGTTTTTTCCAACTTTTGTATCCTTTTTTATTAGGTTCTTTTAGATCTTTTAATGTATTGTTTTTTTATGAAGTTTATTTTTATAGATAAATCTTATTTTTGAGTTAAATAGAAGTGATTGGTTGAATATAAGCAAATGATTACTGTGTTTTTTTTTTTGTTTTTTTCCTTTTCTGTAGCATTGTTATAACAACTTATATAGCTTCTTTTAATGTCTTCATGCACTTTTTTGCAGTGAATTTTGGGCCGTTTCAGGCTTTCAACAAGGTCTTATAGTGGTAGATATTGTCCATAATTGAATGACGATGAGTCTCCATCGATCTTTTCTTTCTTTTCCTTTTGGTTATGATATTGGTACTTTATTTGTTTTAATTAATTATTATCAAAATTTCTTGTATAGTTTGTTTATCATCGTAAAATTAAACTATTACTTTACTTGATTTTATTGAGTCAAATCAAGTTAATAGTTAAGTCAGATTATTATATTGGTTTTTTTTTTTACAAATATTATTATTGT
This sequence comes from Populus euphratica, assembly GCF_000495115.2. Taxonomy (NCBI): domain Eukaryota; kingdom Viridiplantae; phylum Streptophyta; class Magnoliopsida; order Malpighiales; family Salicaceae; genus Populus; species Populus euphratica. The sequence continues at coordinate 488,568 of NW_011499861.1, forward strand.
CTAAATTAGTTCTAAATCCACAACTTAGCATAAGTAAGAAATCTAGTTTTGTCTTTATCTATAAGATATATAATATATTTGATCAAACCATACAATTGGCTTTTTCTCTTGTAAATGTAAATATGGAAGAAGAAAGAAAGAAAGAAAGAAAAGAAAAGAATTGCTATTGGTATTAAATATTAATATCAAATCTGAAGATTTTTTCAGGGGATATATCCTTCATTCAAGGAAATTAATCTTGATGGTGCAGGCGAAATGTAAGAAAGCCAGGATTGATTGGTTAATCTAGACTTGAATTACAATATTGAAGGGCTTCTTTTATAGGTTTTACCTGATTTACTCTATTAAGATCACAATTGCTATTAATGTTTTTCTTTTAATAGATTTCATATTTGAAAAAAAAAAAATATATATATATATATACGCACACACTAATCTGATTCCTCGTGCTATGTTTAGGATGAAGTTTTTTTTTTTCTCAATGCAAAAAAAGAGTTCTAGCATTGTTAGTATTTTTTTATTATCAAGAAAAAAATTAATTGTAAACTGAAAAAATTATATTTGTATTTAATAAAATAAATTAAGAATTATATATGTTAATATATAAATAATAAATTTGTTGATTTGTATCTAATATTGAGTTTAAAAGCTGAAATAAAAATATTATTTAAAAAAACAATTTAACACTTTTTTTTTAGCTTGAAATTGTATCCCAACATCCAACATTATTTTACATGAACAATGTTCCCACCAAACTTTTTTAATGTTTTTATAACATATATAGTTTTTTTTTTTTTTTAAATGGCAATTCCCAATCCATGTTGCTTATCATCGTGATTGTTTGTTTGGGCTCAAGGCCCTTCATTTCTAGAAAAAAAAGAGAAAACGACGAAGCAATTCTTGCTCTAGCATGGTGAAAACCTGCTCCTGCTCCTTCTCCTTCCCAATTCTCTTCCAGGTTTCAGGCCGCTAAACACCCAAAATCAAGCCAGTTGAAATTATTGAAATAAGAAAAAGGCCCATAGCATCATATGCTGTGTGTAGACTTGGCACAAAAGATGGCCCATGAAATACCACTCCAAAGTACTGTAGCACTTGGCAAAGAAAGCCCAAAATGCCTTTCCTATTTATCATAAATTTCTCTCCCTCAAAAACAGAGCAAGGACTGGACAGCAGAAGCAGCGAGCGAGCATGAAATGGGAACAGTAACCCCGTCTCCATGGAAGCAGCTTCCACTGAGGGCAATAGAGTCAAGCTCTCACCTCAAGCACTCTTATTTCGTTCAATTTGTATGTATGTCTCTCTCTCTACTCGTAATTAAGTAACGCTAATTTATTAGTTATTAATTGCGATGCTGTTTTCTTCCAGGCAACAATTGGACTCATGGCTGACCTTCCAATCGCTCTGTCGTTTTCAGGTCCTTCCTCTTAATTTTCAATGTCTATCTTCTTTTTTTGTATTATCAATTGGAAGTTTGTTTGTGTTTTACGAATTTTTAAGGAAGATGTCTGCTTGTTTATTTCTGGGTTTTCTACTCACAGAGGATTTGAAGAAAATAGTGATAGAATCCAAATCAACGCTGATTTCCGTACACGCAAGGTTTTCTTGCTACTTCGCCCCTTTTTTCCCCTTTAATATGATTATTAATTATTGTGCTATTTGAATTTTTTTCCTTCAAAAAACCTCGATATGCAGATTGAAGAGCTCAATCATTGTCCATTTGCTGAGGTAATAATAAATATATGACTCTTTTGTATTTCAGAATTTTTTTACTTTTCAATTTTCGATAGGAATGCTACGTGGATGTAACTTGGCTTGTTGTCAGAATTTGTTATTCTTCAATTTTTTATAGGAATTACTTAGATGTAACTTGACCTGATGTAGATTTGTTGGTATGTTACCGACTCTTGGGAGCAATTCTGGATCAATGGAAGAGGTGATGTTATTGATGGGTCCAATCCCAATCCGGCAAAGCATCAGGTTCTATCCCTTTATCCCTTGCATTAAATCACATTTTATCACAAGATGTCTTTCCATATATATCATTGGTGTTAAATAAAGAAGTCAAACGGTAATGTTCCATTCTTGGGTTTAAGAAAAAGACTTCTGATGCTGAATGTTAAGTCATGGCTTGTTATATATATTCCACATTTTCTTGTGCTTGCACAAAACTAGAATTTTATGAGTCTTTTAATAGTGTGCAATGTATGAGAGAGAATATGTTAGAAAGTTACAAAGAGGTTAATGAGTGATGGCATCTATTTAAGAAGAGAGCCCAGCATGAGAGGGTATGTGTTAATTGGTTTTGTCACTTGGAAGAGTTAAACATAGTGCAAAACATTTTTTTTCAGAATGGCTAGTCCTACTTAGTTTTGCAAGATGACATTACTCAAGTCAACAACCTTGTTAAGTTAGACAGTCACGAAAAAGTTTGCTTTGGATCTGAACCCGCCCCATTTTTGACCTTGTTAGTTCTTTATGCCTTAGACCGAATCCTGCCAATAGGTCGCTTTGGCTGTTTGAAAGTAAAAGGGGAGGGCTCCCAGCTCGATGCACCTCATTGTCTGCAAGTTGCAAACGTTACCCTTTCAACAAAGAAAAAAGGACCACTTGTCAGTTTCATGGCATTACTGTACTATAGATCTTTACTGAAACACAAGATTATCTTCATTAACATGGTGTTTTAGTTTCACCACTACAGGTAACCCATGAATCATAAAACAGAATTAGTTGAAAATCACATGATGTCCACAAGACATCTGCTGTTAGAAATGGCAAAACAAGTTTTGTATGGGATGGTGCTTGTAGTCTTATGCTGAAATAAGGCTTTTTTTAATTCAAGATAATGACTTCTAATGTGTTACGCAATTGAATTTTCCATCTTTTAGCATTCAATTTCCTGGATCTGCTTAGAGTTTGCTCATATCTTTAAATTCATGATGCAGCAAAGAGAGAAATTGTGGCTTGCTAGTTCTATAAAATCAAGGCTTCAGTACTTGGGACCTAATCCTGGTCTTCCTTGTCTAAGTGAGCAATCTCCAGATGAATTTTTTCCTTGACCCCTCTTCAGGCCCAGTCGCCACATTTTGTGTGCTGGTTTTAGAGCCAGATCAGGTTCAACCTTATACAATCTTGAATTGATTGATGATACCTTTAATTTTCTTTAAGCCTTGTAAAATCCATCCTATTCACAGGTTGATTACTTGAATTTGAAGAGTAACCAGAGAATAGTGTCCACCTTGTCACAGAGTGCCAATGGACAAATGTGTTGGAATCCAGATATGATCAATCCATGAGAAAGAGTCGTTAATTTGAATCCTTTAAGTGTATGTATAGAAGATATAAAAAAGGAACTTACTGATGTTTGCTTGAATGAGCTTTATATGATCTTTTGTTTTACCTTCTACAAAAGAACCATTATGTATTAGCTATAAAAATCTTCAATTTCATCTGAATGTGAAAGAACCTGGATCAGGCCCTTGGATTCGTAACTGTTATCAGACTTCAACTTTTATATCTATGCAAGAGTTAATTGCTACTTTGATGTTAAATTGCTGATGCAGATGCTTTTAGTCTTTGCCAGCCTCCCATTTAGAACTTCTTGCCTAAATGTGTATCCCAATCCTTCAGTTGAAAGATTGGAAGAGCATATCGGACTCGATAATTCAATAATTTTTTTATTTGGTTTTATTTTAGGTTTTAGTCCAAGGGAAATATGTTTTATGGTTAAAATGGCGGTATTAAAAGTCCATTTGATATTTTCTTTGATTTTTTTTTTAAAGGTTAAAATTTAGGTTCTTAAGTAAAAAGGCTTGATCCTCAATTTTATTTTATTTTATTTATCATCAGAGTCACTGGCTCCAAAACTCAAATTACAACGAATATAAAAAAGTACTTGCTACTGCACTCGAAGACAAAATTTGCAGCAAGCCCTTGTGACTTGCATCTTTGTAAGAAACAAACCGTATATACTGCTACAGATGAAGGATTATTTAAGAGCTGAGGAACAAAGGTGATGAAACTTTTTTCCATTTGTTCTTAGCTTATCTAATTTGTTACAGGGCAACAGAGACAGAGCCATGGGCAAACCATGTCTAGCTTTTACACTTAGAAGACGAGGCAAAGTTCAGGTTCCAAGCAAGAGTCTGAAAGAGAAGAGAGGAAGACTATATGTTATCATGCGCTGTGTGTTGATGCTGGTTTGCTGGAGGGACCATGGAGATAAATGATCACCTTTCCATAACTTTATCAGACCACCCATTTGTGTTTGATATCTAGTGCTGCACACTGCAAACAATTCAAACTTTGGCCACCCATGCAGTATAAATAAGTTTTCATCGATATGCTGTTTAACCATGCTGCAACTTTTTCTTTCATATTTTTTTTCCTTTTCTGGATGGCCATTCCCTAGCAAATGCATATAATTACACATAGCATTCTCAGTCACAAAATAAATGATCCGGTGCCACCATAGTAGTCTTGCTGGCTAATACCAACAATCCCATCACTCCACAATTGGATATATTTTTTGAATGCTGATACTGTTGACTGATATAAGGAACCAGTACTTGTGTTTGACCAGGGATCCAAGGCATATAGACGGAAACAATGATTAATTGCCGAAGATAAATTTATAGCTTTTGTTGTTTACTATAACAAAGATGGATCTATTATAAGATTCTCTGAATGGTTAGCTAAACTGCATTGTTTTTCACTTATCGGCTAAAATTTGTAATGGCAGGAAATATAAAATTCCAAAGGAAAAAAATAGTGTTTGATCTCTTCAGCCCAGTCCAAAAACACCATCCCTGCATTAGACAAATATCATCGCTTACTTTAGTATAAAGCTCAGGTCATGATTCAACGTTGACTACTCTAAAAAGAAAGCACTAACTATTTGCAGAGAAAAATGTCTACATTTAATACTATCTAAAATCTCAATGATTAAGTTTGGAAAAGCATGGCCTCAGAATGAATGAAATAATTTGGCAAACAATAATTTGGCGTGATCAAGAACAAAAACTCCCTTCCGATCAATAGCACAACTCATTATTATTCTGCATCCCAGTCAATGCCACCATGACAGTATAAAAACAGAGATATCACAGGATCATAGAACGAAAAGTACCCAGTAGCGGTATAGTCTTACCTTCAATCCACGTCGCACTGATGTTTCAAAAGTTAAAAGCAGTCACATAATTTAGACGGCTGAAGATACGAGGATTAGATTCCTCGAAAGATCCACCTTTACTATATTCACCTACACTCAGTAATAACCTGCATGAAAGTAAAAGGAATACCAACTACCTACCGAGAGAAAGCAACAGGCACCAGAAATCTAAAGTCTAAACCTGTTCTTAAAGGTGGTTCCTATAAACAATTCGTTCGAATTAAGAGAATCTCCAATTGCAATCATATACAATTACAATTCACAGGCCACGAAAAACTTTTTTAGACAATGAATTATGACGATCATAACGAATAAAGAACAGGGCTTGAGAGTTCTAGCTGAGAGAATATCATAAAAACCACACCGCAATCGGTAAAAATAAAGATCAATTTTGCAAAAACACACAAATTACAATAAAGAACATCTTAATCATAGCAAGATTAACAAAAGAAAAGGAAATATCTTGCTTGATTGATAGAACATCAAAATACAGCACTAAACACACAAGAGAAGAACAGCAAGAGTAACGGGTATTATTATTATTATTATTATTATTATTATTATTATTATAATATATAACTATTTCGTCCAAGTGCTACAGAAATGAAACAAACCCTAAAAAAGATGGGTAATTATCATCTTGATCATCATGATGATCAGACGGAGAGCTTAGGGGCATCGCTATTGATGGTGGGCTGGGCATCGAGGTGGTGATCGTGGGCCGAAGGCTTGGTGAGCATGAGAGGACGGTCCCTGGCTTCTTCATCGTCTTCAAGATCGGTGGTGTTAAGGTTGATGCAAGAGCATCTTTCAAGGGAAGCAAAGAAAGCAGACGCCACGTTGACCCCAACCCAACTGGCGACCCGATCCAGCTTCTCACATGACATGAAATTGCAATTGTTGTTATTAGGATTTGTGGTGGTGGTGGTAGTGGTGGTGGTGGTTGTGGTGTCCATCTCTGATTTATTTATCTCTTTCTTTCTATTGAGTTGTTGTTGTTGACGACGACGGCGACGGCGACTGGATTTTAGAGATTGCGCGAATTTAAGAGAGAAAAAAGGAAAAAGCGGAGTCGTGGAGAGGGATTAAACGGTATGGCTCTTTGCTTTCGGCTGCTTTTTTATTAAGGCCGTTGTTATTTGTCCTTCAATTTGTTTTTAGCGGTGATTCCTAAGGCCCAGCTGCGCTTTAGCTTACCGATTATTACTAAGGTGATTTTACGTAGAAATATATAATTGTAAATTTTGTTAATGTAAAAAAAATATATATATAATTTTTTATACTTGATATTTTTATTATCTTATACTTGATTTATTTATCACTATTTTTTAGATTTTTCTTTTTTTTCTGTATATTTTTTTGAAAAATAAATATTAATTTTTCTTTTTTAAAATTTAAATATTTATCACTCTATATTTAACTTATTTATACCATTTTTTTTCTTATCTCAATTCTTTTGTAATTCATTATTTAATTTTTTACATTTTTTTGAGAAATTATTATACAAAACCTAAGAAAATAGTATTTTCTATAATAATTACAATATTACTTCATACTTCTACTATGTTAAAAATTAATTTAAAATCTTATATCTTTTTATTAACACATATGATATTTACTATATTTTATTATAAATTAGCATTGATTTTTTTTATTCATGGTTATATTCTTTATTAAATGTTAAAAACACTTTAATAATACTTATATATTAGTTCTTTTATGTTAGAAAACAATTATTAGACCTGTAACGAGGTAAATTGAATAAACATATTAGCATTTTATTTTGAATTTATTGAAAAATATAATTCTTGATGTATTTAATTAAATACATGTATAGATTTATTTATTTATTTTGCTAATTTTATTTTTTTTAGTCCTTTAATTTGAAGGGAGAGAAAGAAACTCGCTAAAAAACAATAAAGGAAAGAAAATGTCATTGATTGGTCATGTTACAACAATTAAAAAGGTTAATTTTATAGTTAATAGATTTCATTCCACAATAGAAGTTATATTGAAATATTTTTAGGCATTCATTTTGTCTTAAAAAATAGATTGGTGTGAAGAGAATTTTTTTATTTTTTATTTTTAGATCAATTTTAAAGTGTTTTGAATTGTTATATTTTACTATGGATATTTATTAGATATTTTTAGACTAAAATGAGCTAAGAAATGGGTTTTTTAAGATAAAATTCTCTCAATTTAATTTTTTAGCAATCTTCTAATAACAGAAAGTAAACAAGAAAATAACTTTTCCTTGAAAAAAAAAATCAGTTGTCTCGGCTCAACCTTACAAACCCTCCCATTTATTGCCCTCTATTTGTATACCTTAACCTTTTATCTATTGGGTTAATTGCCTGGCTCTAGCCTTTTAATATTTTTGTTTTTAACTTTTTGGATTTAGATTTAAATGTATTGTTAAAAAAATTATATTATATTTTAATTATTATTGTATTTTATAATATTTCTCATATTATATTATAGGTTTTTATGAGAATATTAACATTGTTTTTCTAATTATTATATGCCTAATATGAGAAGAAAAAATATAAAAAGATCTCATGAATATTCAATTAACATAGAAGTTATGTTTTCTAATATTTTTTATATAATTTTATCACATTAATAAAAAAAAAATCTTATCTTCAATCATATATCAAATACTAAGATGTTATTTTAATATTTTTTTAATTTTCTTTTTAGACATGATAATTTTTTGTTTAGAAAACAGTTCTTGCAATTTGAAAATGTATTTTCATTAAAACTGTCAAGAAAAGCATTAATAAGAAAATAGAATTTAAATTAGAGAAATATTTTTTTCTTTTTATTTCAAATAGCTGAAATTTTGTTTAAATAGAGTATAAAGTATTGTTGTTTTTAAAATAACATTGGCATTTAATTTTCAAAAATTAAATACGTGCATGTGGCACAAGATTACAAATGTTAATCTGCATATAAATGCTGATTTATTTTATTAAAGACACATTAAATTTTCACTTTATACTTCAAATATTTCAATGTTAAAAAAAATAGCATCACCTGCATATTCTTTTTGCATTACAAATTAACTTTTGATCCATCCTGACATGAAATGCAGGTAAGATCACCATAAGTATCTTACAATAGCTTTGTTTTGACTTTGAGCCATTAAAACTCCATAAATTATTATTAAAAAAATCCAAAAATAATTAAACTACATAAAAAATTATTAAATTATTATCTCTAATTATCTCATTTAGGATACTTATAAAACTTATCCAGGATTCACAAATTTTATTATTTCTCTTGACAAACCATATTGATATTGAAAGATGCTTTAAGTCGTGTCTATATCATTAAATATTAAGATGCTAATATATATATATATATATAGAAAAGCCGATTTCACTGTAACCATAGAAATATTTTTCAATTCAGTATAATAGTGAAATGCCCTTCCCAAAAAAAATTCATATGCCCTTATTATAAAGTTATTTTTATCTTTATGGTGCATTAGTAGCTTTTTTTACAATAAAATAACATAATTATTTTTAAAATAAAAAAAATTATAAACTCGGCGAAAAGGGATAAATAAGTCTTTTTATTTGTTAACTATAATAAATTGACAAGTATGCCCTTAAAGTAAGAAAATTTATACCATAAGGTAAGGCAACTTCAAGTCTTTTTATGTTGGTTTTTTGGTAAATATTGGGGTAATTAATGGGAGGTGCCCAAGTATTTTGGTCGACATGTGTAGTACCTCTACTGACATAAAATGTTCCATCATTATGCCATTGAATGTGTCAAAGTACTTCTTTTCTCTCGGGATAATAAATGTCGATGAATGTTGTGATATGTTATACTAATTATCTTTTTTTCCTTTTGTTTTCTCTATTTTATCTGAATAATACAAACTGGTCCATTTTATTCTTAATATTTTAATTTTAGTCTTTATTATTTTGATATTTGATTTTGTTGTTGATCATTTTGTTGAAATTTTATTTATTTTCAATTTAATTATTCATCCTAATTTTTCATATATAATGTTTTTCAATATTATCCTTCTTTTTATTTCTAATCTTTTTTTCATAAACCTTTTATCAAGATTTTGATAGTTTTCAATTTCATCCTTAAACCCAAGAATAGTTTTATTTTTTAAATCAATTTTTATTCTTTTGATTTTTTATTTGTCCTTTTATTAATTTCTTTTTTATTTTTAATTTAACCCTCGATCCAAGAATTATTCTTTCCCTCTAATTTTTTTTAATTTCAATTTTCATCCTAATTTTTTTCATTGTTATTTTTTTAATTGAGATTTTTTTCATGTAATTGATTTTTTTTCTAATTTTATTATTCAATATTTGATTTGTTAAAAATTGGACTTCTCAGTTTTTTCAAACACACCATGCTTCTAGTCTAATAATCTTTGATATAGATATTAAAAGTTATTTATCATATAGGTTTTAAACATAACTTAGGGATCAACTTAGGGCAATCCCAAGCAAATTTTTTTATTTTATGAAAATATAAAAAGAATATTATTATGAAAAAAAAATAGAGAAAAGGGTCAATGGGTTTTTATTGGGTTTTTCTAAAATTAATTGGGCTGTGAGTCAATCTAGTTTTTTTTATTGAATCATACCCGGTCAATTCTCCCTTTATTTTTGTTAAAACTTGGCAAGACTTATGGCCCTGAATCACCTGGTTTATAAGTTAAACTATTAAGTTGGGTCGTGTTTTAAAATAGTGATATGTTGGGTTATTTTAATTTCATTACCTGAATCACAAGTTTTGCAATTTAACTTACTATGACTTATTTCAATTTTCATCCTAATTTTTTTCATTATTATTTTTTTAATTGAGATTTTTTTCATATAATTAATTTTTTTCTAATTTTATCATTTAATATTTGATTTATTAAAGATTGGACTTCTCAGTTTTTTCAAGCACACCATGCTTCTAGTCTAATAATCTTTGATATAGATATTAAAAGTTATTTATCATATAGGTTTTAAACATAACTTAGGGATCAACTTAGGGCAATCCCAAGCAAATTTTTTTATTTTATGAAAATATAAAAAGAATATTATTATGAAAAAAAAATAGAGAAAAGGGTCAATGGGTTTTTATTGGGTTTTTCTAAAATTAATTGGGCTGTGAGTCAATCTAGTTTTTTTTATTGAATCATACCCGGTCAATTCTCCCTTTATTTTTGTTGAAACTTGGTTATCTTAATTTCATTACTTGAATCACAAGTTTTGCAATTTAACTTATTATGACTCATTTTTTATTACTCAACTTATATGTTTATTAAGCAACCACGAGTTTATACGAGCTGGGATGTTATTATTATTTTATTTAATTATATTATTCTAAATGTTTTTTTTAGGTTATTGATTATTTAAAAAAATTATTTGTTTATTATCATTGTTTTTTTATTATTTTATTAAAATAAAACTAATATTTTTAATCTAGTCGAGACTATAACCTTAATCATTTTATTTTTTATTTCTTTTAAATCCTTGAGCGACCCCGGTTATAGTTGACATGCTAAATGTTAAAGGTACACGCAATCAAAATTTAATTCGCACTTTATTTATTAAGGATACTTGAATAGATTTTACGTGATAAAGGGAATCTTTAATTAAAGCACATGCAAGCGTGAGAATAAAATTTTATTATTATGCTTGGTGACTAACTAGTTATATTTATTTTATAAAAAAATTAAAAATAGAAAAACAAGAGAGAAAAAATTAGAAAAAAATGTATACATTTTTTAAACTTCATTAGTGTGATAAGGAATAAGCACATCTGCCGTGGCCCTGACTCTTTTTATAAAATAATGTAATAAAAATTCATTACTTGACTTATAAATATAATTAGATTAAATAAATTGATTTTGTTTTATTTAGATGATAAAAAAAGACAACAATATATGGATTAAATTAAAAATAATAATAATCATGATAGCCTAGGAAATTTTTTTTCAGAAGAGACTACTCATATAGCTTAATTCTGAGCTCATTAAATATAAAAAGATAAAATTAAATAAAAAAAACTTAAGAAAATCGGTTTAAATTAACCTGAGTCGGCAAGGCAAATCTATAACTCAAATAATCAAGTTCAAGTCAATTCATGTTGTCTTGTCAAACTCACAATTCAGGTCATGAGATGGAGATAATTTGATAAAAAACAAAAAAAAATCACAAAGTTTATTTAAAAAAATAAAATCAACCCGCATTAACTTTTTAAACAAGTAGCCTATGTCATTAGACTGGAAGTACTCTATCTAGAAAAATTATGAAATTCAATTTCAAAAAAAAATTAATTATAGAAAAGGGTTTAAAAATAGCAATTAAAAAAAAATTAAAATATAAATTAACTTTTATCTTTGATTGAAGGGAAAAATAAAAAGAAAATATCAATTTAACAATAGGAAAAAAACAATAAAAAAATAACGATCAAAATTAAAATAAAATAATAAAATAATTTTTTTATTGAATAGTGAAATTAAAAAAAAATCAATTTAATAAAATGTTAAAAATTAAAAAAATGAGGATTAAATTGAAAAAAATAATATATGATATATTGGAATTGAAGAGTAAAATTAAAAATAAATAAAAATTTTACAAAAAAAACTAAAAATAAAGATTAAAAATTAAAAATTAAAATTAAAATGAAAAATATCAAGCAATAATTTATTGGGGTGAAGAAAGAAAAAAAAATTCTCACCAGTATCAAACCACTTCATTACTACCTATACATGCCGCAACAACATGAAAAAATCACGACAACATTTTCAATAATATGACGAACGCAGGATTTTGACAGGTAGGAGGTACCGCGCCCAACAACTACTTTGTATTTTCTAGTTTTCTATATTTAACAGCATGCGTTAAGATTTTTTGAATGAATAACAAAATCATCATTATACTATTTTGGTGAATACTATTTTCACCCTGTGCAAACAATGTTTTTCCAAGCTCTATTTTAGTTTGTGTTAATAGTGCCCTCCCACGGTACTGACCAGGGTTCGGACACAACCCGTGCTACTTATCCTCATGCGATATGCACGACAACATCAATCCAAACTTCTTGGTTGGGACTGCCTGCTCAACCCAACCTTTAATTGAAGCAAGATACAGCATTGAACATGAGACTTTGAGTCATTGCCGTGCCATCTAAAGCAGATCTAAGTTTAGGACCATCCAATTGCACGGAGATCTTGCGTTGCATAAAGCAAATATACAAACAGTGACCATTGAGTTCATGCCACTGCCGTGCCACCTGTAATAGATGTAAATTGATTATCATCCAAAATCTATAAAGATTCAAGTCCTAAGCGATTCACCAAGACTGAATATAATAGGATGTAGCCATCATATCTCACAGGATTGTAGCAATCAATCAGCAAAAGTGTCACCGCAAAATAATAGGATTTTTTGCATCATTCTAAAGAATTCGAGGTATATATCTAAAAGGAAGTTGAGTGAGAGCGGGTGAGCCTTGACTTAGCAATCTTCTTGTCCTCTTCAAGAGATATCATTAGAAGATTGGAAGGATTTTCTACCATCATTTTAGCAACCAAATAGCCAGCAATACTCCAGGTCTGATATTTCCTTGCTTGCTTCCCAACATATCTGCCGGTCTTACCATCATAATACTCAGGCCACCCATCTTTGGACAGCCGCTGCTCCGCCAGCTCGATTGCTCGTTTTGCAATTTGTGGCCTGCCAACCTTAATACACGCTGCTGAAAGTAACCATAGAAGCACTACGAAGAGCACAGTTCAGCAAGTCAAAAGGCATGATTCAAACATTGTTACTGGCAAAAAAAATAAATAATCAAGTACAAGTATTTGTTTTTGTTCATGTTGAAGTTCCCGTGCATGATATGCCTATGCATTGTCATGCATGGAGTCTGTGAAACTCACTTGGCCATGATCCACCGTTGTGGTAACTCCACCTTGTGTTTTTAGGATCAAATCCAGTGACTAGCCTCCATTCATGTCCCTCCAGTGCTGGATATGTGATCTTCAAAGGCATCTCTCCAATCAAGTCTTCCCACCGCTCCTCGACCAAATCCATAATGGCTGTCGCCTGTGCAGGTGTGACCAGGGAGCTCAAAATGGCAACGCAGTTCCCAACTAAGAACCAACGAAAATCCATGCGAGCTGGGCTGACATTGCCTATCAGGTAACCTCCTCGCAAAGGCATGAAATCAAACACCCAATCAGGAATGGACTCTGGGATGACATTAAATTTGTTGACAGCAGTGTGGGAGTACTCCTCGGTTTTGTAGCGGTAAATGTTATTTAGCTGTGTGAAATCCAGCCAATAGTATGTCTGAATGTGGTAGCTGAGAGCTGTGATGCGCTTCTCAATTCGCTCAATAAATTCCTTGCCATCGAGCTCTGGTTTTAACATCTGCTTCGCACACCTTAGTGCGAAATAGAAAAGTGCCTGTATTTCAATTGGATACCCGTATATTCCCTGTTCCAAAAACAAATAGAACTTAAACTGCAAATTCCATTCCATAAAGAAATTACTATTTAATTTTCCAGACAATCTGTCAACCAAGATTAGAATGCACACGTATACCAACTTTAATAGTCTCCATTCCGACTCTCTTCACTGATGCTAGTTGCCAATCAGAAAATCCATTACAATCATAGACGTGCTCTCCAATAAAATAAAAAAGAAAATGAACTGAATGGCTGTTATTTTTTATTCAATTGATAAGCTCTCTGCATTTGATTTCACTGAGAGGGAGAAGTTACAGAATACAAGGGGAAACCTAAATTTACATTGGGTTAACGTGAATGACTCGATGAACAGACCAGTACTCTAAAGTCCGGTTCAGAATTATCAAGTTGGATTGGTATGTATAGTTTCCCATATTCTATCAAGATTGTGGATAATGATGAAGAAAAAACTCACCATTCTCCGGTCAATCATGCTACACCCATCTGCACATAGAAGAGTTGGGAAAGTGTCGAATCCATCCGAAAGGCAAAGTTTAAGTATCAGCTTCATTCCATTCTGCACCTCCGGGCGATCTAATAGTGCATAATCACGAGTGCGTTTGATGTAGGACCTAAGAAGAATTATCCACCAGAAACCTGAATCAACAGGTGCCACTCTTCCGATTGCACTGGCACCAAAATCCACAAGCAAGGTTTCTTTTTCCTGATCAGAGTCATAGAGGACCTTAAAACTTGCAGGCAAGACACCTTCTCCAAGGGTGAAGTTATCAACCCTTTTTTCTAAACCCTGGAGGTGGAGGGTCTTCAACAGAAAATTCCTAACGATCTCAGGTTCTGGAGGCTCCTTCATTAGACATGCTAAGCCGGTAGGAACAAAATCTCTCACAAAAACCTGCAAGAAAAAGGGAGGGAAATAAGACTGAAAGTCACTGAAAAGAAAGAAGCAGCTGGGGGCAGTCTGGAATAAGCGAAGTTACATAATATAAGCATGAAAGCATTTGCACTGTGATCTGAAACAATCCAAATTCATGATATGAAAGTTCCTATTAGATTAGAAAAATGAACAAAGCACATTGCAATCACCGAGTTCCATATCAAAGGAAATGAAAGCAGCTTTCAAAAGTGCAGAGTGGGTGGCTCATCAAAAATGTGATCAGATGAGAAGTAATTTCAAACGTATTTGGAATGCTGCAATATCAACAACTTGCTGTTATCCAAATCATGTTCACTATGATCAAAGGGTCATGTATCTAGACAGCATGAAAGATGGATTTGAACCTGAGTCTTCAGGGAATCCAATTGATACATTTAGTACACAATGCACAGATGGAACTTTCTATCCTTCTGGAACTTCAATAACTCTTGGAAGTATTCTAAATAAGCAGACGCCAAACTAGCAAAAGTCTTTCTGGAAATTTCAGATCAGATTCTGCTGCCAAGTCACAAGTTAAAACACCCTTTCATTTGACATTTCTGAAATACTAAGACATCCTTAGATCAGCAACCGGAGAATAAAGTAAAATGGGGAACCATTGCACCTAGATCATTATGAGAGACGCGCTGAGCCACCGAAGATGATTTTTGCAAAATATGTTGTCAATTTCTATAACTAAATATAAAAATCTATGGAAGAATTTCATAAAATTAAAGACTAGTTCCACATAGTTAGACCAATATTCTGACAGAAATTTCAATTGCAGTCAGGAGCAACGTAACCAATTCATTACATTCTTACACTTGTAGAAGGACATCATTGAACATCAGAGTTCATCTTATTTGCAAGCTATCCCCCTGATACCTAGTACGCCGTTCATATTAAATTTAAGAAATGTCAAAGTGCACAAGTACAGCCATAGAGCTGGGCATTAAAACTCTGAGATGAAGAAAATCTTGAATTATTTTCTCTATACAAAATAGCAACATGCCAACCAAATGAGCAAATATTACCTTAGACACACACATAGCTAAAGTGAAGATCACACCGTGCAATTGCCAAAAGAATTCAGGAGAGAACTAAATAGAATAGTGTTCACGCATCAAGCAATTTGCATCACTAAATTATATATAGAAAATGGAATCAAGAAATTGAATTCATGAGAACCAATGCTTTAAAATCACCCACTGTAATATGAAGTAATCTGAAAATAGAAAAAGCATTTCATTCAATCTTTTCTCAAATAACAGAAACAATCTGAAATGGATACAAGAAAAAAATGAAAACACCATACCAGTACTTCAAAATCACAAGAAATTGAATTAGATACCTGGTTGTAATTCAACGCATCAGCACTAGTATCCATTGCAGCTAGAGTCCCAACAGGCTTTCCTTTAAAGTACACATAAGACTTGTTGAGCCTCTCCCATGCTTCATCCACCATCGTGCAACTTTCTGGACTCATCAGAAGCCCTCCACCGTTCAATCTTTGAGATATGTTCAAATCCAAGACGTCCAGCTTCACACCCACACTAGGACACTGTTTTAACGCCGTTGACTTGGCATTATCAGATACACACACATTGCTCTGCACCGTCACCGTCGCTTCATCCTTCTCCGGAATCCGACCTCCCACAACCTCACGCGAAGTAATTACCGTCGATTCCTCTGACACAGTTGCCTCTCCTTTCGCTTCGCATTTCTCAACTGACTTAGCAGTTACTTTTTCCAAAGAGGCTGAAGGCTCCTTAGTCAAATCAGTTAGAGTTACAGACTCGATTTTTAAATCTGAAGAAACCTCGCTTAATTGTTTACATTTTAGATTACTAGAGAATGGAGATTTCTCCGCCGTTTTAAGAACTTCCTTCACTGAAGAATACGAAGGTTCGCTTTCTTCAAAAGATTTATCAACAATCGTTGCAGGTTCAAGAGTTATAAACTCCGATGATTTCTTCAGTTCTTCTTTGTCAAGATTCTCGTTCAGTTTAAGATCCAGTAAAGAAGCTGCAGGTGCAGTGACTTTCTTCAAGTTTTCTGGTGACTGTTCTTCCTCGGACGAGAAAATCGGCGAAGTATTTGTTGGATCTTCTTCATCAGAAATACCTCCGGAAACGGAATAACTGGTTGACGGACCTGGAAATGGAGGCCGAGAAGCCTCGTTTTCCCACTCGGCGACCAGAAGATCTCTCAATGTGGTGGACATTCTATTAAAAATGTAATTAAAGGATCACAAGAAATCAGATAGAGTTAATTTGTTGTATAGAGAGAGAAAGCACAAGAAAGAGAAGAGAGAGATTACCTTCCTTCACAGTGCTTTAGTGATTGCTAGCTAGAGAGAGAGGAAATGTAACGGTCTAGAGAGAGAAAGTGTGGAAAAGTCAATTACGCAACCGGGAGGAGAGAGGGAGGGCAGGGTGAGTATATAGAGATTAGAGAGAGTTTTTGGATGGCATGTGAGAGTTGTGATCTCAGGTGAACGGGAAGGCTTGTATTGTTTTGTTTTTGGCGGTTAGATAGAGAATTCAAGAAGAGTAACGGTCTTCTTCAAAGTGACTATTCCAAGGCTTGTTTTTGGTATATTTTACATCCATGCCATTGAAGATTTTGCGTTGATTGAGCAGTGAATATGGAGGAGGATTGGTTAGATATTAGGATATTTATGTAGGGGTGTTTTAGGAATAGTAATGTTTTGATTTCGAGGCGGGAGTTGTGGAGTGCATGTTGAGATTGGTGAGCTTCATTCAGTTGGGCTATGGCTTCGAATTTCCCTACGGTTTACACCTTACGAATTGGACAGAAGGAACCCCTTACTTCACTTTCGCATTTATTCTTCTAATATGGGAAGCTTTCCAAAAATATTATTAATTAAAAGAGATTAAAAGGGTGGCTGTTTTACCGTTCAATTTTTTACTGTAGTTATAAATTCCCTGTGAATTGAAATAGTTAAAAAACTATTTTGTCAAAGTTAACACACCATAAATAGCTTTTGAAATGGGGTATAATAGTATTTTTATTGTTTATTGACAGCAGGGTTAGTTTTGAATTTTTCATTTTATTTTCACAATAAAATTACCACACGGCTCTTGAATGAGAATTGTATTTGCCCTGGGTTGAGGGGTATTTTTATCCTTTTACTTTAGTTGTTTTTGTAATTATGAAGTGTAGCCATGGATAGTTTAGTATTTTTATATAAATAAAATATTGTTTGATCAGGAAAAAAAAAACTACACGTAGGCCGTCACAAGCGTGTATAAGTTTTTCTATGATTTTTAGATAACGTATATAGCGTTGTCTAATGATCAAATACTAATTTCCAAAATAAAGTTTTAAACTTCAGGATATTGCCTCGTTTCCTGGACAGTACATTCGACAAAGATATGTCAGGTATTACAATGGTAGCCATTTTTTTCTCTTTTTTCTCTCTCACTTTTTCTCGGTTTTAGAGCCAATCCCTGTAAATTTTTAAAGTAATCTTTCGAAAGATATGTCAGGTATTACAATGGTAGCTATTTTTTTTCTCTTTTTTCTCTCTCGCTTTTTCTCGGTTTTAGAGCCAACCCCTGTAAATTTTTAAAGCAATCTTTTGATTTATTTTTCTTTCAGATCTGATCTTTATTTTTTTATTTTAGATTATCCATACAATTAGAATTTTCTTTCAATTTAATTATTATTTGGTCTGGTCTTTATTCTTTGAATTTTGATTTTTTAATTATTATCTTAATTAAATTATTTTTTCAATTGTATCCCTCAATGTTTTATATTATTCTCTTAATTGAATAGTTTTTTTTCAATTGCATCCTTTAATATTTTTTATCATTCTCTTAATTGAATTTTTTTTTCAATTGTATCCCTTAATATTTTAGTCCATTTTATTTTATATTAGATTTGATTCTTGTTTTTATATTATTTTTTTTTATTTTATCCCTTAATGTTTTATTAATAGAGATTTTGTTAACTCTTTAGGATACGAGTTTGAAATATTAGACTATGTTAGTTTATATTTTTTTCAGGTCCTTTTTAAGAATTGATTTTTGTTGATATTATATTTTTGTAAAGTTATTCTAATTTCATATGCTAAGTCACGAGTTTTATATGTTAATCCAGATTTATTCAAGACAATTTTAAAAAAATATTTATTATTGTTGTTGCTTTTTTTTAACATATTATAAACTAATCAAAATTTAATCTAATTATAAAAAAAAATTATTTGTTTAAAAACTAATCACCTCTTGAATATTTCATCGCTGAAAAAAAGTTTGGCTTATCTCATGGCCTTACACGTGATCTTGTAGAAAAAACTAATTTCTATTGAAAAATCATTGTACAACCTTTCACATACTACTAGTTCAATAACAAAAAAATTAACAAAAATAATCTTAAAAAAACAAAATAAATTATAAAAAAATAAAAAAATTATATGAAAAAATACTGTAGCAATACATAATGTTTTAAAAAAATTACAACACTAAAATTTTAACCAGCTTTATATTACAACAATAGAATCAACAAAAACAATTTTAAAAACACAAAAAATAAAAAAAATAAAAGAAGGCAATTTTGAAAAAAAAAGCAAAAAAAAGAGAAAAAATTACATGTGGGGAAAGTTAAAGTTAAATTCTCAACCGACTCAATATTAAAAAAAAAACCAACAAAAATAATTTTAAAAAAACAAGTGAAAAAACACTATAACAAAACAAATACCATATAGAAAAATATTGTAACAATTCATAATGTTTTAAAAAAATTATGATGCAAAATTGACAAAGATCATTTTGAAAATTTTTTATAAAAAATCATGTAGGAAAGCATTGTAATAATCTATAATATTTTAAAAAACTACAAAATAAAATTTTTAACTAGTTTAATATTAAAAAAACAATAAAATAATTTTTTTTTAAAAAAAGAAGAAGATCTTGAGAAAAAAAGGAAAAAAAATGTAAGGCCTAAAAAGCCAAAAAAGAAGGGGAAAAAATGTAGGGAAAAAAAAGGAAAAAAACAAAACAAAAAATACAAAACAAAACAAAATGAACAAACAGGAAAAAAAATGAAAAAATGAAAAAAGAAAAAAGCATGTGGCAAATAGGAAAAAAAGAAAAAGACATGTTAATAATTATGGACCGCTAATTGTTACAAAAGAATCAATGTATACCTTTCACGTACAACTATGGACGAGA
The DNA here is from genome assembly GCF_000495115.2 of Populus euphratica. Lineage (NCBI taxonomy): Eukaryota > Viridiplantae > Streptophyta > Magnoliopsida > Malpighiales > Salicaceae > Populus > Populus euphratica. The sequence continues at coordinate 508,307 of NW_011499861.1, forward strand.
AAGAAGGATAAACAGTAAAATCATGAAGAGTTTTAGTTTTTTGGGTAGCTAATAAATTACACGTGTTATGTTATGGGTAGTATCTCATATTTTTTTAATAAAATAGAAAAACGTGTTGGTATTGTGATTTTTTTTTCTTGTACACATTTAATAAAATAATACAATGAAAATTAAATAAACTAATAAACCATAAAAAATATTTTTAATGCTAGCTGAAAGCTAAAGTAGAAAGTTCAAATATAAATGCATGCGAGATATTAAATTCTCTGATATGGGCGCTCTTCAATTTTTTTCTTTTATTTATTTATGCAACAATAAAAATTGTTTTTTAATCATAAATGTAATAATTTATTTTTTAGAACAAAATTAAATGTTAGTACGAATCTTTTGTTTTTAACTACTGTGTGTGTTTTTTTTTCAAAAAAAAAATATTTCTTTAGCTATGTTTATGTTGTGTATTGCATAAATACTACGAGAAATTAAAATTAATAAAAAAAACTTAATGATTTTAGGTCTGTTTGTTTATAGAAAAGTTATTTTTTTTTGAAAGGTGAATTTCAAGAAAAATAAATTTTTGAAAAGTGAATTATTTTTCGATGTTTGGTAGTGTTATGAAAAATAAACTGAAAAACATTTT
>NW_011499861.1:509107-583610 GCF_000495115.2 Populus euphratica
ATAATTTCATAAATTATCTCAAATAAAATAAATAATAATTAAAATAATAAAGATCAAATCTAAAAAAAAAGATGAAGAAATTAAAATAATAATAATTAACATTTCATAAAGTATTTCAAATAAAATAAGTAGCAATCAAAAGAATGAGGATCAAATTTGATAGATAAAAAATTTAAATAAAAAATAATAAGAGAAAAGCAAATAACAATTATAAAAATGAAGATCAAAGTTAATATAAAAATTAAATTTTAAGAAATGAAATTAAAAAATAAATATTCAAAACAAAATATATATAGCAATCAAAAGTTTGAGGATTAAATTTGATATAATCAACAAAAAATGATATTTTTAAATTTTCATAACTTTTGAATGGTGTTTTCTATCCAAATTTTTCAGGAAAACACTTTCCTAAAAACCAAGCTATATTTTCTCTTGACTGAAAAATGTTTTCTATTGACCAATTTTCCTAACAGCAAACAATCACAAGAAAGTTTGGAGAGTGATTTCTCGAAAACCATTTTCCGGAAAACAAATACAGTAAAAAAGAAAAATATTTTCCTGAAAACCAAACCAAATTTTTCTTTAACTGAAAAATATTTTTGTTGACCAGAAAATATTTTTCGTTGACTGGAAAGTGTTTTTCGTTGAACAACTTTTCTAATGATAAACAAATACAGAAAAGTTTAAAAAATAATTTTTCAGAAACTACTAAACAAGTCTAGAATAAATATTCCTTTAGTTATGTTATGTTGTGTATTGCATAAATCACTCTTACTTTCAATGATGCTTTTCTTTCGCAAAACATTTTGTTTATTATGGCTTTTATCATAAATTTAAATGCAAGTTTTAATAAAATAAATTAATGAATAATGAATTGATAATTTTAATGTGAATGTATTAAAAAAATATAACAAGACTATATTGAGAAAGCTACGTAAAATATTTTTAATAAAATCTTTTAAAATAAAATTCTCATAGGAATTTAGAAAAAGTTATATATATATATATATATATATATTCAAAAATGAATTGCTAATATTCTTATGGAAGACGCTGATATTATTTTTAAATAATGATGTAATTAGATAATTATTTAAATATGTTTTAAATAATTAAATAAAAAAAATACTAAAGGAGAAAAAAACTTGAAGGGTTTGCGTGCATGGGTTGGACATGCTTGCCTTACTCTACCTGAAAACCCAGATGTGCCCGATGTTTTTCTCAAGGGATGGACAACACGTCATACCCATCAATTGTTATTTTTTCTTTTCAAATTTGTTGGATGACATGTCACCGCCTAGACAAATAACTCCCCGATCATCATCCTTCCTTTTTAAATCACCAAAGGTGGTTGTAGCGACTGAAAAACTGAGGTTTCAAAGCCATATTCCAACCAATTTTTCACGTAAAAACGCTAAAAAAAAAAAAACATTTCATGGACCACTATGACCATATCTCTAATAATAAAATATATTTTAATCAGTTTAAAAATATAAAATCAAATTAAATAATTTTTTTTATTAGTGAAGATGGAAACCACCTTTTTTAAACTCTATTTTCGAAGACGCATCCATGGATGCTAAAATTAAAGTTATTAGTCAGAATCCTGCCATCCAAAAGCTTTCTTTATATATATATATATACACCTTTTAAGTTCTAGAATTAAAACATAAAATAAATGAACTTTGTGGTCTAACTGAACATTATAAAACCATGAGGAATTCAACTTAAAAAAAAATTAAAATTAAGGGGTAAACTGTAGATTCACGTGTCTTGCAACAATAAACATCGGAAAAGGTTTTTTTTTTGCCAAATATCAATCTCGGGCCTTGTTGTTTTAATCTTGTTTTTTCTAATAATTCAAAATTCTCCCATGCAAAATCAACATAACATTCAATGACAAAACAATCAGAAACACCCATAAAACATGATAAAAGGCTATCGAAAAAGAATGAAAAAATCAAGAATGAAAATACAAAAACTTTTAAGGACCAAATTATAAGAAATCAAAGTTATATAACTGAATCAAATCAAAATAAAAAAACAAATAGACTAGGGATGAAGACTTGAAGAATAAACAACATTAAAAATAAACCATGAAAAATATAGTTAAACTGGTCAGACTTTAAATTTATTCTTTAGATATTATTATTTTAAATCTCATAAATTTTAGGGTCATTAAAGGCTTGTATGGTTGTTAATTTCAGAGCCAATAAAATTAGTCAAAATATACACAAACTGACCCGGACATATATGTTAATAATAATTAAAAAAATAACACTAAAAAATAGAAATAAACAAGCTTTTACATAGTAAGAACTTGTAATCTTATAATTTATTTTAAAATTAAAATTACCTCTAAAATCACTCTAAAATCACCTGGGGAAATCACCCGGGGATAAATACACAAGCTAGAATCATATGAAAAAACACAAAAGAGAAGAAGGGTTTGTTGGTTTAACAAAGCAAAGGGAATAAGCAAAAAGTTTGAGCAATTTTGAAATCTTTTAAATTGAATTTAATTTATCCTTATTTGAAAGTAAAATTCAAATTAAATTAAAATTCAAATAAAATAATTTAATTTTTTATTTAAAATTATTATTTATATTTTTAGATTATTTTGATTTGTTAATATTAAATATAAATTTTTAAAATTAAAAAAATATTTATTATTTTAATATACTTACAAACAAAAAATACTTTAAAAAGTAATTATAATTATATTTTAAAATACTATTTTAAAGAAATCTCATATTTAAAATTTTTTAAGTATTAAGAATTAAATTTTAAATAAAATTTAATTTATAAATGTACAACAAAAATAAAATCTCTCTTATTTACTCTTTCATAAAAAAGTAATATTAAAATTACTTTACTTGTTACTGACAAGCAGACACGGCCACTGATTACGGTACCACCCTGAAGCAGGGATCGCTGAAGAATGAAGCAAAGCATCCTGATCTTGGCGAACGTAAAAAGAAAGGAAGGGAAATCAGCAAGAGAACAGCACAGTAAAACTCGACAGTGGTAGTGTAGATGGTTTTTGGGTCCCTGTTTCTCCCTTTTTTCGTTGTAAAGCTTGTTGTCAAAAGAAAACACCTGAACTGCTTCATCATAAGAAGTATCTTCCAACCATCTAGGTGGTAGCGAAATGGTAAGGACTTGGGATCAAGGGGTTTGCTCCCTTTGTGGTCTCAGGTTCGAGTCCTTGGTTGCTCATATGATGGCCACTGGAGGCTTACATGGTCGTTAACTTCAGGGCCCGTGGGATTAGTTGTGGTGCGCGCAAGCTGGCCCGGACACCCACGTTAATCTAAAAAAAAATTAATAATACGCAATACTACGATCTAAAATTCAAAAATGGCCGCCGTTAATAATCAAGCCCTTTGTGTCAGAAAAGAAAAAACCCATTAATTTTGGCACTCCATTTATCCAAAAGCCAAAGTGAATCAAAACGTAGCCACTTTCAGCTCTCCATTGAACCGTCGAAACTAAATTGTATTGTTATATTGTAACTATGTTGGGCCTAGTCTCTGCAAAAACCACACCCAATGCCACCCCATTGCACAATTTCTTCCCTCAGAACGACAATCACATCCATAAAAACGGAAATAAAACCCCATCTCCGCTTCTAAAGCGAACCCCATCACCCTCCTTCTCCAACCCAAAAATCAAACCTTCCAAAAAGACACTGCAAGAACTACGTATCGATGAGTCGTCTCTTGATAACCCGGATCTGGGCCCCTTTTTATTAAAGCTTGCCACAGACACCATTGCTTCCGGTGATAACCAGAATAAGGCCTTAGATTATGCGACCCGAGCGTCATTATCGTTTGAGATATCCTCTGGTCCGGGTCTGGACCTGGCGATGAGCTTGCAAGTGGAAGCTGCAATCTATTGTAGCCTGGGCCGATTGGAGAACGCAATTCCGGTTTTAGAACGGTCTATTGAGGTTTTGGATCATAAAAGCGGGTCCGATCATGCGATGGCGAAGTTTTCCGGGTTCATGCAGCTCGGTGACGCGTATTCTATGCTAGGCCGGGTGGACCGATCCATATCGTCTTATGAGTCCGGTTTAAAGATCCAGATTGAGACTCTCGGGGATTTGGATCCAAGAGTTGCCGAGCCTTGCAGGTATTTTGGATATGTTTGGTAACATGGTATAAATTATTTTTAAAAAAAATTTAAGTTATTTTTATTAAATTAGTTTTTTATATTTTAAAATTGTTTTGATGTTTTATTTTAAAAATAAAAACTATTATTTTCATAAATTTTTAAATAAAAAATATTTTAAAATGAAACTTGATCAGAAATCTAAAACACTCTTTTTAGCTTTTGGCTTATTTTAGTCTTTTGCCTTGTGGTTTGCAAACGTGCGCTAACCATTCATATAAGTGTACGTTAGTCAGCCAATACTCTAACCAAATGGGTCCCATTTTAAACAAATCCACTTATGAAATGTACCCAACTAATTCAATTAAAATTCTGCCGTGTAGCAAATCAGTGTTTTGAGTAATGGTGAAAGGGGTTTGTCTTTTTTCTTTTATCTTGGTTTGAATCTTGATATATATGATTGTCATCCTCGCGGTGCCTTATATGCCTACTGAGTTTACAGGATATTTAGTAAGCCGTAAGGATTAATTGTGATACATGCAAATTGACCCGAACACCTCATATAAATAAATAAAAAAAATTCTTCCGTGCAATTTCAATTACCTTCTCAATTAAAATAAATTTGTTATTTATAGTAAGTATTAAATATTATTTTTTGTCCCACTTTTCAAAATCTATTTTTAATTTATTAAATAAAAATTCTAAAGAATCTCAATGATTTAAGTTATATATAAAAAAAAATATTTATTTGGTTAAAATTAGATTTTTGATCTGTGCTCTAATATAAATGAAAAAATAACAATAATAAATAAATCAATAAAAAACATAATAAAAAAATTTATTTACACCTATTTAAATATAAAAAAACTTAATGTTAAAAAATAGAATTAAAAAAGTGAGAAAACAACTTAAAAACTTATTTAAATCGAGTTAACTTGTAAACTCTGTAACTATAAATATAAAATTAAAAAAAAATATATAAAAAATTATAAGTCAAATAAAAATATAATAATTTTATAGAAAATAAAATAAAAAGGAAAAACCTAAAACTATTGAATCTCTAATAAATAAAATGTTATGAGATATAAACTGAGAAAAAAAATATAATTAGAAAAAAGGTTGAAAAAAATCTATTCAAATCCATATGGGTCAAGATGCAAAATTTTTGATCTAGTTGTGACATTAGGGTGATTGTTTTTATAAAAAAACTGAATAAAATCATAAAATTCAATTATCGAATAATCTAATGTTGTAAGATAATAAAAAAAGTAATGTGAAACAATATAAGTAAACTCGAGTTAATTTATTAAACTTGCAATTATAGATACAAGATTGTGATAATCTAATAAAAAAAGAAAAAAAATATAAAAATCAATTTGCAATAAATAAAATATTATATGATGAAATTGAGATAAATCAATTTAAAAAAAAAACAAAAAAAATCAACTTTTGAAATTGAGATAAATCAATTTAAAAAAAAATAAAAAAAAAATCAACTTTCGTTAAGTTTTGAAATTAGTAACTCTGGTCATATGTAATTAATCTCATAGAAGATAAATAAAAAAAACAACAAAAAAAAAACTCTAAAAAAAAGAAATAAAAAACAAGAAAACATAAGCTTAAAAAAAGCAAATTTGGACAGTTTTTCTAAACCCGGTCTAATATCTATAATTTACAACTCAAGAAATCATGGACCTAAGTTCAATAAAAAAACTTAACTTCCAATCAATTTAATTTTTAAGGATAAAAAATTATAAAAAAAATACCAATATAAAAAACTTGTCAATATTAAGAAGATAACATTAAAAAGTAAAAAACTTGTCAATATTAAGAAGATAATATTAAAAAGAACGAGGATCAAATTTGATAGAAAAAAATCTAAGAATGATGAAATTATAAATAATGATCCAAAATAAAGTAAATAGTAATAAAAAGAATGAAGATCAAATTTAAAAGACTAAAAAAATATAAAAGATGAAATTAAAAAATATTTGTAATTTAATATATTATTTAAAATTAAAAAAAAGTAGTAAAAAGAACAAAAATTAAATATAAAGAAAAAATAAATTATAAAGGTTGGTATTAAATTCAAACAAGAAAGACAAAAAACATAAAAAAATAGATGTCAACCCCAAACTAGAATTGCACATGTTGCACTTGCCACCTTATTATGAAAGAGGTATCGAAACCTTTTAGATGCTATCGTGAAAAACTATGTTTAATGGTTGGACAATTTTGTTAGCGTTGCCCAAATGGTGTAGGGCCTATCTACTATCTGACCAATGTGAGCCTGTGCCATGATGTTTTTAATTAATATTTAATATATAATTAATTATAATATTATCTTTGATTAATTTTAAAATTAATAATAAAATTAATGTAAAATGATAAAAAAAATATTTGTGAGAGAATTATATTGTTTTTTTCAAGGGTAACAAAGTAATTTAATTATTTTAAAAAAATTGACAAGATCATAGAGTTTATTTTTTTATTTTAGAGGTAAATCAGTAAATTTACTGTGAAAAAAATAAAATCACTAACTTAACTCAACACAAATTGTTAAAGATAACTGTATTATTATAAAAAAATCACCTTGGCCTTATGTCTAATGTAAAGATTTTTTTTTGATTTAGGGGTAATTTTGTAGTTACTTTACCTTTTCCTTCACCTTTATTTATTTTTTTTAATTTTATTTTTTTATTCATACATTTTTTTTAATTATTTAACATAACCATGATTTTTCAATTCAAAGTTAAAACAAGAATTGAAATAATTTAAATTACGAGTAAAGCTATTTCTATTGAAAAATATTATGCTTTTCTTTTTTCATAAGTTTGTTTGTTCATATAAAAATTTATTAGGATTTGAAAAATAATTTTTAACTTTGAAATAAAAAACATCTTGATTATTTTAATATTATTATAAAATCCTTAAATTTTATTTGAAACTGTGTCATGAGGATATTAAACATCATCTTAGCAATTTTATTTAAAATAATTGTTTTTTTTTTTAAAAAAAGTTAAGGGGTTAGGGGTATGCGTCCAGGCGCGCGCAGGTTGGAACTTGGAAGAGTATTTTTTGTTTTAAAAAATTCATCTACGGCATGTCGTCTTCCCGTACTAAAGCTGTTAAAAAAGGGAAGCTGTTTGGGTTTCTAAAAAAATTCAAAATTTTTTTTTGTTAAAAATAATTTGTTTATATATTTTAAATCGTATAATTTCAAAAATAATTTTTAAAAAATAAAAATATATTATTTTTATATATTTTTATATAAAAAATATTTTAAAAAACAACTACAACCAACACCATTTTCATTTAATATCTCTTATAATTATAATTATAAGATGCTTGCTGTGAAGCTTGTTTTAATAGTGAAAATGGCAGGTATTTAGCCGAGGCTTATGTTCAAGCAATGCAGTTTGACGAGGCAGAAAAACTATGCCAAAGGAGCCTTGAAATTCACAGGGTGCATAATGCCCCAGCATCACTTGAAGAGGCAGGTGATCGCCGGCTTATGGCTCTTATTTATGAAGCGAAGGGGGAGTATGAATCTGCTCTTGAGGAACTTGTACTTGCTAGTATGGTGATGACTGCTGCCGGTCAGGAAAATGAAGTAGCTGCTATTGATGTTAGCATTGGCAATATCTATGTGTTCCTATGTCGCTTTGATGAAGCCATTTTTTCATACCAAAAAGCCTTAACAGTCTTTAAATCTACAAGGGGAGATGAATACTCTCCTGTTGCGTCGGTCTATAACCGCTTGGCTGAAGTGTATTATAAAACAGGCAAGCTAAAAGAGTCCAAATCATACTGTGAGAATGCGCTGAGAATATTTTCAAAGCCAGTGACTGGGATTACAACCGAGGAGATTGCTAGTGGTTTGGCTGAAATCTCAGCCATCTATGAAGCTTTAAATGAACATGGGGAGGCATTGAAGCTCTTGTACATGGCCTTGAAGTTACTGAAGGACACACCAGGGCAACGCAGCATGATTGCAGGAATTGAAGCACAAATGGGACTGATGTTTTACAAGGCTGGAAAGTATGGGGAGGCTCGAAGTTCATTTGAAAATGCTGTAGCAAAACTCCGGGCCAGTGGGGATGCTGAATCAGTCTTCTTTGGGATTTTGTTGAACCAGCTGGGACTTGCCAGTGTGCAACTGTACAGGATACATGAGGCAGCTGAATTATTCGAAGAAGCAAGAGAGATTTTAGAGCAGGAATGTGGCTCATGTCACTCGGATACCCTTGGAGTGTATAGCAATCTTGCAGCAACTTATGATGCTTTGGGAAGGTGAGAATTCTTTTGTATTCAGCCCCATGATCTTTCTTACCTCATTACCTGTTATAAACATGCAGCTTCTTGTTGATATGTATTGCAGTCACTTGTTTGGTTTTATCATAATGTGATTTTATCAGAACCAGACAAAACTCTTTATTTTCCTACATACCATGGTAATCATTTTGGGTATGATGGTTTTGACGAATGACATGTATATTCTCTAAAATGGGATAACACTCACTCTTACTATTGATTCACAGAAGGTGTCTACCAGGAATAACAATCGCCATTTTCACATTATCTACTCCAGACGTTCATGTTTTGTCATGAAGTCCTTGTTTTCTGCTTGGAAAAATCTTCAGCCCGCCTATTTGGGACCTATTTATGATTATGATATTTTGCTATGACATGTTTTGTTTTGGACCATCTGCTCCCCCATCTTACGTGCTGGATGATCTTTGAAGCCATAGTGTATTTTCTCAAATATTATGTTGGCATAATGCTTTGCAAAAAGTCCAGCAAGTCCCTGATGCAAGTTTCAGTGGGTTGGCTAATTGGAGAAACCTTTGTGCACTTGTTGGTCACATTTAAGCATCCAATTCAATCGTGGTAAACTTTACAGGGTCGAAGATGCAGCTGTGATATTGGAGTACATACTCAAGTTAAGAGAAGAAAAACTTGGAACAGCAAATCCAGAAGTTGCTGATGAGAAGAAAAGGCTAGCCGTGCTCTTGAAGGAAGCAGGGAGGGCTAGGATCAGGAAAGGCAACTCCCTTGTAAATCTCCTGGATTCCAGCTCCTAGAGGATGGAGGAGGAGGCTTCAAAGAGATGGTCTGGATCTGGTCTTAGAATTTGAGTTGAAATCTCACCCACACTTTTTTCCAAGAGACTCGACTGTTCGTGATATATAAAGATCATGACACAATGTACATATATAAAGGAGTCTTCGTTTTTCTTGGGATTCCTCTAACAATTCATTTCCTTCGTAATTTTCCTACTTGTTTCAATATTTTGTCCTTCTTTAAAAGCCAGCTATAAAATGAAACTGATCTCTGTCGATTCCAGGATATGCATGTCATTCAAAATTAGATTGATCTTTACTCTGTTATGCTGTAGGTGCTCGTTAATTGTCAATAAGCTACTCTGGTATCATCCTTTTCTGTGATGTTGCAATTCATAGCACAAGAGGGTTATGCTTTTCTTTTTGTTCTGTGGTAGCACTAGTGCTCTCCATTCCATTCGGAGTGTAGAAATACAAGTTTAGTTTGCCCCTCGAGCGTTTCTTTCCTCTCCTTGCATCCCTTGCGTCTTTCCATGCAGCAAAACGACCGACAGCCACCTTGCTCTTGCTGTCACTTTCGGTGCCCAAATGGCAATCGACGCTGAGATTCCTCATTATCAGACACTTCGAATATAATTTTGTTCAAATTTCAGGTGGGAGAATTCTATGTTATCTATTCGTGGGCGTCGTTTGTCGAAAATAAAAATAAAGAAAGAAATTCATGAGCAACTGAGTTTCACGAGGCCAAAACTCGAGTGCAATTTTTCTTTTAAATTTTATCAATTACAATCGGTCTTCAAACTATTTTACGGTTTCAATTGAGTCCTGAAGTGCACAATTATATATATTTTAAAATTTATTCTTAATTATTAAAGCAATGTAAAAATATTAAATTAAAATAATTTTTAAAAAATATAATACTGCCACCATATAAAAATCACTAAATTAAAATTAAAATGTGCACGGTATTTGATTGACCTGATACATTTTTATAAGGGTAACATCGTTTTAAATTTATACTTTGAAAAATCAATTATTAAAAGTACTAACTAAAACAGTATAAGGACTCGTTTATGCTTTATAATTCTTCCTTCTCGAAGACAAACGGTTACCAGCGAACCCGCGATTATATACACAGATCCGTCACGTCTGTCTCTCACTAACACTATCCTCGCATCACAGGCGAAACCAAAATGCCCGAAACAAGCACTGCCTCTCCTACTCGAGCCTCAATTAACCCCACCGACCACCTCCCTCTCTCTCTCTTCAGATCCGACATCATTCCACCCGCCCCGACCCGCTCCGCTTCCACCATCGACTGGTTACCTGACTTTTCCGGTTACTCATGGGTTGCATATGGAGCCTCATCTCTATTAGTGATCTCTCACTTACCCTCTCCACTCTCTCCCGAAGAAGCCGCTATCGGTCCCATTCTTCAGCAAGTCTTCGAGCTCTCCGGCGACGATTCTTCCCCTGTCAAATCCGTTTCCTGGTCTCCGGTGACTCCGTCTATTGGTGAGCTTGCGGCCGCGTCAGATAACTGTATCTCCGTGTTCTCGCATGATTCAGCGAGCTCCAAAGGTAAGTTGCGAAGTTAAAATTTGATATTCCGAGTGGTTGCTGAGAAAATGGAGCAAAAGGAATGAAATGAACTGTAATCGGAAGTCTGAATTGTGTGCATTTTGCGCAATGTAGACAGAAAAGTTTAGTTATAATTTGATTAGACTATACTTCCGATCGATATTATTGGAGAACTTGAGATAAATGCTGGCAGATGAATTTTAGAGGTTTAATTAAACTGATTTGTTGTCTTTTCTGAGAGAAAGATGAGAAAAATGATTTGATTGCGTAATTAATATGGTTTTAAATTTTACTAATATCATTGAACTCTGTGATTGCTTTCAGAGTGTGGATTGTGTCTGCAACTTTTAATTATTTGATGTGGTAAATATGAATTAAAATCTTTTTCCCATACCGATGTTGTAAATATGAATTAAAATCTCTTACTCATATTCAGGTTCTTTTTGTTGGAGTCAGAATGCAATGCTTGTACAATCAACAAAGGTTGGAGCAATCACATGGACAGGTTCGGGGGATGGGATAGTTTCCGGTGGAATTGATGTGGTTTTGTGGAGGAGGAGGAACATGTCTTGGGAAATAGCTTGGAAGTTTACAAGAGACCAGCCTCAAAATCTGGTTTCCTCCACTTGGTCAATTGAGGGACCTTCAGCTACTGCAGCTTATCCGAGTAAAGTAGATGTTAAAGGATCTGACCAGACTAGCAATTGTGTGCTAGTATGTTATGGTAATGGAACATCTGAGTATGTGAAAACTGAGTTGCATCACCCTCAGCCTGTCTCAAAGATTCAGTGGAGGCCATCAACAGGACGACAAGCACAGCGAGATAAGAAACATTTGCGTAGACATGTGCTACTAACATGCTGCTTAGATGGAACACTAAGGCTATGGACTGAGGTAGACAATGTTGGAAAGGTAAGAAAGTCAGGCAAGGACAATCATGATCACAAAACAGTGAGAAAGTCCTTTTGCATTGCTGCTGTAATTGAGATAAACCAGGTCTTGAAGGGAACTCTGGGTATGGATGTATTTTTTAGTTGGGCAACAGAAATTGGGGGTATATATAGAATTGGAGAAGGTATTAGCCAGACATTTTCAGTAGAAGGCAATGGGCATGACAGAGTGGGCAGATGTGAGTGGTTAATTGGGTTTGGTCCAGGCAGAGGAATTACTTTTTGGGCCATCCACTGTCTTGATGATATCTCACCCATAAGGTTTCCTCGTGTTACACTATGGAAGACACAGGAACTAGAGGACCTTGAAGCAGGACATCTTCATGGTGCTGGTTTTGCAAATTTCAATGCCTGGTTACTTCTGGATAAGGTTGTTGTCTTGAGGAACTGCTTGTCTGGCCCGCCAAATATATGCAGTTTGATGCATCTTTCACCTTGTAATTTCTTGGTCAGGTCTTTGTTGTATTCCCAAATACCTAGTGATATAGAGGATGCATCTTTTAATAAATCCAAGATAGATAAATACTCATCATGTTCATCTGGTGGTGTTTTAAATGGAGTTCATACAGGAAAAATACTACAGGTTGCAATGCACCCTCATATTTATGAAGTGGAACTGGCTGTTTCTTTGGATTCTGATGGACTGCTTCTATTTTGGATAGTTTCTACCATTTCAAACTGCAGTTTGGGTCCCGCAAAACTGATACCTGGATGGAAACTTTCTGGAAAACTTGCAACTTACGACTCTTGTTCTAAATATACATGCTTGAGGTGGGCACCTTCAACATTGGGTGAAGACCATGTTCTTCTAGTGGGACATGCTGGTGGAATCGATTGCTTTATAGTTAAGATTTCTCAAATTTGCAACGAAGACATAATATGCCACTACATAGGAACTATACCTCTAACTGGTCATGGTCCATTTGAGGATGGTCCCACTAATATCTTTGCAGTTCCCCTACCCTCTTCTTGCAACAAGACATTCAGATACAATAGATTTTTGCTCTTGGCGATATGGTTGAATGGTTTTCAACCAATTTCATGGGAAGTTACTTTACATTCTTTTGACTTATCAGGAAGATGTTGTGACTGTAAGTTTGACGATAAAAATACTCCTGTACTGAATTTTGAAAATACTTATGCTGATAGAAGATATTGTGTTGGTGTCGATCCATGCTCATCACATTTACCAGAGCCATACTGTCACGACCAGATTACAAGTTTTTCTGTTGTGTGCCCAGGAGATTTCATTTCCATGCCAGAAAGCTTAGGTTCCAATAAAGATCTATGCTCTGGTGTTCCTGCATATGTCATGGCAACAGGCTGCTCTGATGGTAGTTTGAAACTTTGGAGAAGTAACACTTCTAAACAGTCAACTCCTCAAATACTGTGGGAGCTTGTGGGTAAGTTTGTTGCACATCAAGGCCCTGTAAGTGCTATATGTTTGACTGCTTGTGGTCGGAAGATTGCAACCATTTCTGCAGGTAGTCATTTAGATGATGCCAGCATTCTTCATGTATGGGAAGCTGTACACGTTATAGGGGCTGGGAGTTTCATATTAGAAGATAGGTTAGCTGTTGGAAGAGATGTCATTTCTTTAAATTGGTTAACATTAGGCAATGGTCAGTTATTTCTTGGGATTTGCATGCATAATGAGTTGCAGGTATATGCACAAAAGCATCATGGTGGACAGACTTTGTTGAGCCCTCAATCTTTGAATGTCATCAGCTGGTCTTGCATTGCAGTTTCTCATACTTTCCCTGCTATCCGTGACTTCCTTTGGGGGCCCAATGCGACAGCTATTATTGTCCATGATAGCTACATTAGTCTACTAAGTCAATGGTTATTTCTTGAAGGTGATAAGCAATGGGGCAAATATCCTCCAAATGTTACAAGGGAAGGTTATAAAGGTGGAAAAGACAAGGAAATCCTTTCTTGCATATTCACAGATGGTGAAATTGATCTCAAAGAACCATTAATTGAAGGTATTAGTAAAGGATACAAATCCCCAGTTCATGAGAAACTTGATGCAAAAAATGATTGCTCTACAAGCAGTTTGTTTGTAGCCATGGCTCAACTCAAACATCAGTCAAATGCTGTGCGAGGGTTTTGGAGTCTGGTAGAACTAGCAGAGAAGTTAACGGGAACTTTAGCTGTTTATCACCCTGAGGCACTTATTATGAACATATATTCAGGTACTTAAGGATTGTGATTTAAATCATCACAATCCATTTTGAATTCTTATAATTCAGAAATTTGAATGAGCCACTGAGGATTGCATGAATTATTCAAATTGCAGTGATGATCACCTTTTTAATTAAATTGTTTTTGGAAAGCTGTGCGAGACTTTAAGCTGGCTTCTTTTACTTCATTTAGGCTGATGACCTGCCACTTAATACAAGTAATCTCTGATGTGTTTAGGAAACTGGAAACGAGCATATGTATCTGTGAGGCATCTTGTTGAATATCTTTCTTCTGATTGTGCTGCTGAGAAGATATATAACTCTGCAGATCATAGCAAAATTGTTCCACAGATCCTTTTGTCAAATTATTTTGAGGGATTTCTCCTGAAAGATTCTGGTTCAACTAATAAGGATTTTCAGTGGAGTGCTGATGTAAGATTGCCAACGTCATCCTCACAGTCTTTTGCCTATAATTTCACCTCTGATTCTTCTAATAATATGTTCGCTGCATCTTCAACGAAATCTGAACTTAGTGCTGTTGCTGAAACTCTAGAGAAGTATGATTTTGGGTCTCTAACCTTTTTAGAGAAGTCAGAAATGCTTGCAATTATAGATCTTCTCAGTGATGTTCAGCACTCTGCTTGTGCCTATGCAAATCTCGATGAACCTGGGCGAAGGTATTTCTGAGTTTTGTTGATTGCCTAGTTTACACAATATTTCCTTTGAGATATATGTATCTAACGATTGTTTATCATGCCCATTTAGTAAAGGTATGGTTGCTCCGCATCTTGGTTTGAATCTTGTCTAGCAAGATTTGTATTAATGTTTGAATATCATGAAGGGATATAGCATAATGGCGGTTGATCCATTAGGGAAGGAAATGCTTTGGAATAATGCATTTGAACTTTTTTATGAACAGTAAGATAGCAATGCTTGGAATGTAAGAGAATAAAAATTTTGGTCAGAAATTTTATATATCTGGCCAGATCAAGATACATGGTTGGTGTGAAATGCTCCTGATAGTGTACTGTTTACTGTACAATTGAAATTACTTGAAATAACATATGGAACCGGATCAGCCAAAAAATAGATGAAGATGGTATGTTCGTGACAGAATAAAATTTCTGAGATTGATCTTTCACTTATGGTGCCTGTTGCATGTTTGTTGCTTTCTAGGTTCTGGGTCTCGTTAAAGTTTCAGCAGTTACATTTTTTTCGAAGCTTTGGCAGATCTCCTTCCATGGAAGAGTTGGTTGGTGACTCTAGGCTGATGAGCTGGGCCTTCCATTCTGACTGTCAAGAAAATTTATTGAGTTCTTTTCTTCCTAATGAACCTTCATGGAAAGAAATGCAAACTCTTGGGGTTGGATTCTGGTTCACCAATGTTGCACAACTGCGTGCAAGGGTAATGCTTTTGGATGTTCTTTCTTTATTCTCTATATTATGAAAGAAGCTTCTCTTGCCTTTCAACTGTAACTCTGTAAGAGAGTTCTGCCCCATAATTTGATGCAACATAATTTGGGCCATAGTATTGGTTATACCAATTGGCATTAGTTGTGCTTGAGCATGTGTGCCATTGAGATTTCATGTCAATTAGCGAAACTGTTAGCAGTTGAGTAACAAGTAGCTGAAACACCAGAAATGCTGACTTTTTACCAAGGGATGGACCAGCTTCCTGACATGGGGAATGGTAGTTTCTATGAAGGCCATCCAGACCAAGATTTGCAAGGTGTACGATTGACTTTGATGCAACTTTGAAATCAGTCTTCTTGCAATAGGATTTCTAATTCAGAAAGCATTTGCAGTAGATCTATTTGCACTGTTGGTGATTAATTCACTGTGGTTGATGTTTTTTCTTTCATGCAATTTGTCAATCAGTGTAGCAACTGCTGTTTTGTCAGGGATTTCATGTGTTGATGAGCTACATATTCTTCAAAAGTACATTTGAGGACTATGCTGATGAACAGATATTGTTGCATTGATGATTGTATTGATAGTGAATAATCAACAACTCCTAATACATTTTGATCATTGTATTCAAACTGAATTTTTTCCAGCTCTGTTATGTGGTTTTCTAATAATTACATTATTAAATTAGTCTTTCCAACCTCATTTCTGGCTATGTGCTCATGTCTATGTCTGCACACTATTAAATTAGTCTTTCCAACCTCATTTCTAATAATTCTTTTTGTATACGTTTCTTGTTACCGATTCTGGTTATTTTACTGCAGATGGAGAAATTAGCAAGATCACAATATCTGAGAAAGAAAGATCCCAAAGATTCTGCCCTTTTGTACATTGTGTTGAATAGACTTCCAGTATTGTCTGGTCTTTTTAAAATAAGCAAAGATGAAAAGGATAAACCCTTGGTTGCATTTCTCTCTCGCAATTTTCAGGTATGTGCCAAGTCATGGATTCCTCAATTTGTGACTTAGTTGCTGAGATAGTTCAGAAGAGATTGTGAGGCCAGAGGTTCTCTCCTGTTCAACAAAAAGAAAAAAAAAAGATTGTGAAAAGCCGGAGAAAATATCTCAAAGAGGCTCTCATTTATGCCTCTAGCATGCAACATCTTCTTTCTTGCCATTGCTTGACCATTTAGATGGACATTCAGTTACATTTCCCCAATAAACATGTTGTATAGATGCATAATTACTCCACATAAATGCTCATATATATTCTGTCAGCTAAAGTTTTTATTCTTTTTGTTTAGGAAGTTTCATGTTTTTACTCTCTTTTTTTTTTTAGTTGCCATAAACTTGTATTACTGGAATGCAACATGCCTGCATGAAAAGAGGGGAAATAATATGAGCTGTCTTTTTATGCCCTTTTATCATTGTTACAGGAGGAAAAAAATAAAGCAGCTGCTTTGAAAAATGCGTATGTCTTAATGGGAAGACATCAGCTGGAGTTGGCCATTGCTTTCTTTCTGCTAGGAGGTGACACTTATTCCGCTATCACCATATGTGCAAAGAATTTTGGAGATGAACAGCTTGCCTTGGTAATATGTCGGCTTATTGAGGGTCGTGGTGGACCATTGGAACATCATTTAATTACAAAGTTTATACTTCCATCTGCAAGTGAGAGAGGCGACTACTGGCTTACAAGCCTGCTAGAGGTCTCTGGATTGTGAATACCATACTTATCTTTTCCTCCTTTTTTTGGCCTCTTTAGACTTTAGAGACTTCTATACAGCTGCAAGCATGGCATGTCCCCAGTTTTTTGATTTTGTAATTTGTTTGCAGTGGGAATTGGGCAATTATTCTCAGTCTTTTCTGAGCATGCTTGGTCTCCAAGCAAGTTCCATGACTGACAAGTCTGCTCTTTCGTCAAATAATGCTGCTTTCATGGATCCCCATATTGGTCTACACTGTCTTTCGCTAGCATCCAAAAATAGCATGAGGAATGCTGTTGGAGAGCAAAATGCTGCAATTCTTCGTAGGTGGGCTGCGATTATGGCAGCTACTGCCTTCAACAGATGTGGACTTCCTGTAAGTTCACTGTTATGCCATATTTTATAGACTGCCGAGTCTTCATGTATAAATATTTGATTTTTCTATAACTGCTAGTGTGTTTTGCCATTTTACTTTCAATGTAGGGCCCCTCCTATCACTTCCCATGCAGGCATGAGAAAGTATTTTACTTGATGAATTCATGGTTTCTATTTTACCAGTTGTGTGAGTCTTTGGGATGCTGGGGCTTAGAATCATATTTTTTGCAATTACTTCTTATTTTTTATAGTTGATAATAATTTAATTATGTCTGAGGTCCTATGTGAATTTCATAGTCTTAAGATATGTGAATTTCATAGTCTTAAGATTGTTCTCTTTTGGTTCGTTGTACTAGGATATCAAATTCTAGTAGGACAAAAAGTCTATAGTCGCTACTAATGCCTATTTGATCTTGGCTCTGTATCTGAAGGCAGGTGTCATTCTCTTCTATTTATCTTTTCATCTCTCCACAAATTCTTGCTCACAAACGTATTTTTCTTTCTACTTTTTTTTCTCTCTCCCATTTTGCAAGAACTGCTATTTCTGTTCATAGAGCCCATGCAAGCATGCTAGTTCCATTCTTTTCTTGTTATTCAACTTGAATTCTTACCCCTTTACCTAACTGCTGCAAAACCCACCAAATTATTTTCTCAGTCCTACCTGTTGATTATCAAATCCAGCCATTGATAATTTGTTGCTGCCAGGAAATTTTAGCAACCATGCTGTATTCTCATATTTGCAGCTATAATATGTTTTTACCCTTTAACCTCACTTATTCAAGTGTCCATTGAATATACAAATGCTAGAGCCGTTCTTCTTAAGCTCTAAACCTTTAAGTCATCCACTTTGCAAATCCCAGCTAAAGGAAAACAAAAGGTTGTTAAAGGTGGAGTCACAATAAAAGCTTGATGGTAGAAGCAACTTTTTAATTTTAAATTAAGGATGCTTTTGTCATTCAATAGTTTTAACCCCTCCAAACCTTAGACATTGAAGGTTAAGAGTTTTTATGATCTAAAGGGTGCGAAACCCCCAAAACTCTACCCTTCCCTCTATTAGAAGTGGGAGCCAAACAAGGGTTGGGAGTTTTAACCCCACCTTTTCATTCCCTCAAAACATAGTGTAGAGATGCACCAAACAAGCATTAGCTTTTTGCAAGGGAATTTAGAACTAGGAAGTCCATTTAGACTGTCCTAAGCTACTCTACATTATTTGAAGTTGGTACAAGTTTAACAACATCAACCTACAGTCTGAACAATTTAGTACTTTGTTTTAGCTTGTTGCATGCATCCGTGTAGTGATGTGTTTGATTGATTTTACAATTTTTATTCCTGATTGTGATTGAAGCTTTGGAGAGCCTTTTGCCTGTTACATGATGTTTTTGCATGTACTTAAATATTCTTTTGTTTGTCATGATTATTATTATTTGTGTGTGTGTGCACTTGTGAATTTATTTTCTTGTATTTCTAATGATAATTTGATGAATATCATTTAATATCAGCTTGAAGCTTTGGAGTGCCTTCAATCTTCTATGAACATTCTTGGTGGTATTGATCCAGGAAGCGTATCAGATGTTGATCAGTCTCAAATTTTACATGGCATTTTGAATCCATTTACTAGTGAATCCTGTAACTGGCTGTCAGGTGATGTGGCTTTATGTCTGCAGTCCCATGGTAAATTAGATTTGGCTCTTCAGTATTTTTCAAAATTGATGAGTGAGCATCCTAGTTGGCTTCACACTATAGTAGGATCCATTCAACCTGGTACATCCTCCAAGGATTGTGAAATTCACCAACATGAGAAATTATTAGAAGAATTTCGAGAAAAATTCTATACTGGACTTTTAATGGTTGAGCAGAAGTTTTTGGTGGTTCCTTCCTGCGTGATCAAAATGGTATGTAGTTTGCAGTTCTAATACTCATACCTTATCATCAAGTCATTTGATTTATTCTCCCCTTGCCTTTTCTGTCCCATGGTGATTAATTTTGTTTTAACTCTGCTTTACAGATTTTAGTTTGGTCATGCAGTAATGGATTACCATTTATTGGGCATGATCTCATAGTTAACTACGCTTCTCGAAACCATATAGAAGATAAGAGCGATGGTGTTGAAAGTTTCATCTTATATCCACTTCTGCATAAGCCTTGTTTGAAATTTATGGAAGATGCTTCCCTGTTACTTTCAAGATTTATTACTTCATGCAGCATAACATGCTTTCAACCTAAACCGTTTTATATTGAAGGAACTATGTCTGTCAAAGTTAAATCCATCTGGTCAGATGTGCATGGGTTTTATTTTCAGGGTATCATGCAGACATTGTGGAGTTTAAGAGCTGCTATGAGGATTTTTTCCAGCTCAGAAGATGTCTCAAGATCCCTTGTTATTCTTGATTTATTTGAGTATTATATATATTTTGCATCTGCATGGCTTCAGCGAAAATCAAAAGGTCTATTGTTGATGGTACAACCCCTCTTGATAACTTTGACTAGTGGGCGCACTCCTTATGAAGTTGATATTGGGAATCTCAAGAGCATTCTCCACCACATTGCAGAGTTGCCGTTCAGTTTGTCAATTGATGATGCAGGATCAGGTCATGAGGTTGTTAAATGTTCATCACATGAACAAGGTGGACAAACAGTGCTCTCATTTTCAGAAGAGGAAAAATGGCACGTCGTAGGGGCTTGTTTGTGGATGCACATGTCTAGATTCATGAAACACCAATTGCATTTGCTGTCCATTAAGCTTGAAGATGGTTGCTTTTCTGGGGTTTCACATGACAATGTTTCTTCCTTGGCATCTAGTATGACAATTTTTGGATCTGATAGCATCAGCAGAAAGGAAGAAATTGGGTTTTGCCCATTGATATTGGCTAAGTTGCTAACGACCACGCTTGTACATGTTTCATCTTATCATTTAAAACTACTTGGGTTATTCCTGCAGCAGGAAGTAGAGAATAGATTACAAATACCAACTCTAGCATGGATGAAAGAATCCAGTCTTTCTCAAGCCAAAGCTCTCTATCAGGATGTCAGTGCTGACATGATGAATAGCAAAGATGAATTATCATCTTTTGATGTATTGTGGGATGCCTGTGCTGACCCTCGCATGGTATCTGAAGGTTTTGTGCAAGAAGAAATAAATTTATCGCTGTTTTTCAATCATAAATCATATGAAGGATGGAGTGATGAATACATGAGCATCACTGGAGAGCTTGAAATTGAGGATACTTATGAACATGAATTAAAACTTGGCAATCGCCCTTCTGGCGATGAAATTGGATCGCCTTCTACTGGTCTGTTCAGGAATGGCCGTGCTTTTTTAAGTTCCTGGCAGAAGGATGCAGTTATGACGAAGGAAGTGTCTCATTTTCAAAATGCTAAAGTAGTTCATAAGAGAGATGGAGAGCTTTTGGAGGTAATTTTTATTACATCTTTTATCCTAACCATAATCCAAGGCTCTGGCATTAATTCAGTGCCAATAGTCAGTTAGTTTGAAAAGTGAAATATCTCTGGAGTTTCCATTATGTTTGATGGTTATCTATTCAATTCTGCACAGGCACTGTGTATCAACTCTGTTGATGAAAGGCAAGCTGCTCTGGCCAGCAACCGTAAGGTTAGTTTTTGCACACATATTACTTCTTTTGTTCTGAAGGATTAAATTTGATGGGTGTCCCCACCCCCTGGAAGAGAGTTTTAATATCAAAGAGGTATCTGAGGTTGTTTGACCACTATACTGATGCATGGTCACGTTTAGTCCCATCCCATGCACATGTCAAGCTATTATCAAGGGGAATCACAATGGGTGGTCTCTAACATCTGTCATCTTCTGTGCCTGAAGGTTCTTAGAATAGCAACTAGGACTTCGAGATCAGTTTACATCCTCTAGTTTTGGCCATCAAGGACATTGCAAGTATGCAAAGGATATATTTGCATTGGATTTACACTGTCAAATGGTTGCATTAATTTTGCATTGGATGACATTGTGATTACAAGATTTGATAATTTAGTTTGACTATTGAAGGATGTGTATGGTTATATGTCGCTTTGATGTCTAATTAAGACCAAAATTGTATGAACATGATATGTGTTATCTTAACCTCTCATGATACAGATGCCTCTCTTTAGGTTTTTTATCTTCCTTTTTTCACCCAACTGACTTCCTCATTTTTTAGTCTCTATTTAGTTAGTAAATACTTACTGAAATAATCATCTGATACAGAATATGAGTGTCTATTGCTGAAATTCTCATGACAGTGTTGAAGATTCATGTGGAATATTGAAGAATCAGAAGTGAACTTTAAAAAAGATGTATGACAGTCGCTAATTTTGTTTTGTTCCAAAAAAATACAAAAACTAATTCTTCCAGGGAAAAAAATTGTCAAGTAGGTTCTTTCCATGAGCTTGATATAAGCAGCAATAAAGTGGAAAAGAAAATTTTATTGGGATCGCTGTCACAGTGCGTGTTGGAAGTTTCTTCTCTCCTTTTCCTTTTTTGTTTGTTTCGTTCTTTTACATATTTATGTCTTCAATATACAGTCAATATCTAATGTTGAATTGTAACTATTTCAGGGAATAGTTTTTTTTTCTTGGGAAGATTGGATACCTTTTGGAGATCAATCAGAGTACATTTGGTCAGATGCTGATTGGCCACCAAATGGCTGGGCAGGTGCTGAATCAACCCCAATTCCTACATGCGTCTCTCCTGGTGTTGGTCTTGGGAGCAAGAAAGGGGGACACCTTGGGTTGGGTGGGGCAACTATTGGTGTGGGTGCTTTAGCAAGACAAAGGAGAAATTTGACAGGCAATGGAGCATTTGGTGTTCCAGGTTATGCTGGTATTGGTGCCTCAGGCTTGGGTTGGGAGGTTCAAGAGAATTTTGAGGAGTTTGTTGATCCACTAGCTACCGTGGAAAATACAAGTACAAGAGCTTTCTCCAGTCACCCCTCAAGGCCTTTCTTTTTGGCTGGTTCCAGCAATACACATATTTACCTATGGGAGGTATGGAAATATGATCAAGAAATATGGATGTTACTTCTATCATGCCCCCCTGACAAAAGCCAAGTTATGAAGAAAAGAACACAAGCAGAATCTTTCTGAAACAATTTTTTTTAATTAATTAATTATAATATTAATAGCCTGTCTGGCATGGCTAATGATGGTGCTAAAAGGCACAAAACCAAATAGAAAACAGGAACACAATTGCTAATTAACAGTTGAAGACCTTGAACAACTAGGGTTAGTCATTAAATGGGTGAACCAACCATGATCGGAAATAGAAGTATGGAACAAGATTTCTAATAAGCTGCTGACTACTGAATAATAGAATTCCTACAAACTGCTGGATATCTTTAATAATCAATTGTTGATAAATCCTATGTTATCCATGCATGTAACACTTCTAATGACAATTGCATCTGTTGCACTGTTCTTTCCCTTTCAGGAATTTTCCTTTTGAATAGATCTTGCAAACAAAAAAACCATATGGAAAAATCTTACAAATAGAGATAGCATTTAATGCAATGATGTCACTATATGAAATCATACCACTTATGGCTAATAATAGCACCATAAATCACATCCAGCTTCATTTTATAAGATTTTTCTACACAATTTATTTTCATGTAAAGCTTTTTCCTCTTTTTGTTTCTACTTTCTTCAAATGTCTGTCTTTTGTAAATTATGCAGGTAGCATTTGTTTCCACCACATAGTATTATTACAGGGATTTTTGTGTTTTTTCTTGGCTTGCACTGATAAATGGTATTGTTGATATCAGCTATGCATCAAATACAATCAAAGACTAGGAAAAAAATTGAAAGGGGATAAGACTTGCTATTGTCTCATGAGGCATTTCTGATCTTCTTGCTTATATTGTTAAGTTTCTTGCAAATTATGGACAAGTCTTTTTTTTTTAAAAAAAAAAGGGACTGATGATACAATTGAAATAAAAATCATATGGCAGAGCTGTTGTCTCTTATTTTCCCTAACTGCCACTTTTGTTTTTAAATGATCACTTAATTATACATCATGCACTACTTAAAGCACCAGATCAGTGCTGAGGAGAAAGTCACAAAAGGCTCTTCAAATGGAGTCATTGAAGATTTGATGTTTTTTTCCCACTCAGAGAAGCTGTTGTTGAATTTTTTTTGTCTTACATGCTGTCACTGTATGGTACACATTGATAATGTGCAACACAATACTTTGCAGTTCGGTAAGGAAAAAGCTACTGCGACTTATGGGGTGCTCCCTGCTGCAAATGTTCCCCCACCATATGCTCTTGCATCAATATCAGCTGTGCAGTTTGATCACTACGGACATAGATTTGCTACTGCTGCATTAGATGGAACTGTCTGCACATGGCAGCTGGAGGTTGGAGGAAGGAGCAACATCCATCCAACAGAATCGTGTCTCTGCTTGAATGGCCATGCATCGTATGTATACCATTCTTCCTACTTTGCAAGGCTACACTGATCCCTTACTGGGTTTCTGGGAACTGTTGAAGTAGTCCAAGGAACAGATTCCAAATGTACTTGGTCAAAAAGATCCCTTAATTCTCCAAAACAATGAAAGAAACTTCTCTAACTCTTGCAGGAAGTTTCCTCTTATGGGAATGTCCTTTTTTTTTATTGCTTCTGTAGCAGTATAGGAAGACCGAAGAATGCCCACTAAGTGTTAACCTTTTAACCAGTGCTTGTTTCCAGTGCATCTGTGGTTGTTTAAGATACTCGACCAATTTACATGATGAATCTTCTTTGATGCTAAAGAAGTTCTACCTATGTTTCAACATGGTTATTAATATAATATTACCTTTGCAGGGATGTCACATACATTACTTCCAGTGGATCAGTTATTGCTGCAACTGGATATAGCTCTAACGGTGCTAATGTGGTTATCTGGGATACATTGGCTCCACCAACAACCTCACGAGCTTCCATTGTTTGTCATGAAGGTTTTCTTATTCTAATTTTGTAACCGCTTAATGTTGATTGTATGCATGATTTTACCATGTCTTCTACATTCCATTGCATGATCATAGACAAAATAAGCAGCAGACCACTGTAAGTTAAGGTGGCTGGCCAATTACTTATTCTCACACTTGAGATACTTTGCCAGTGCTGACTTAACCAATTGGTAAGATTGAGAAGGATTGCATGGTTTACAATGACCAAAGAATCCAAGTTGAAATTTAGTTTTCTGGTTCCCAAAAGAAATATTACTGATGAAACGCAGAACATACTCATTTTATCATCTCATGCACTGTGCATTTAGTTACCAGATATTCTTTCATCCACACTGGAAATTTAGTTTTCTGGTTCCCAAAAGAAATATTACTGATGAAACGCAGAACATACTCATTTTATCATCTCATGCACTGTGCATTTAGTTACCAGATATTCTTTCATCCACACTGGTACCAACCCTGTGTGTGCATGACTTTGTGAAGGTGGTGCCCGCTCCATTTCTGTGTTTGATAATGACATAGGAAGTGGTTCTATTTCTCCTCTTATCGTAACTGGTGGTAAAAGTGGTGATGTTGGACTTCATGACTTCCGGTACATAGCAACTGGAAGGACCAAAAGGCACAACATGAACAGCAATCTCCCTTCTAATATTGACATGCAGACAGGAGTCGGTTGCCAATTGGGAGGGCAGCATCCAAATGGGATGCTCTGGTACATGCCAAAGGCTCATTTAGGTATGGAAGCTTCTTTTTAATGAACAATAAGCTTACATATGGACTTTTGGTTTTTGAATCTAACTTTAAGTGTATAATCTGAGTGAAGGAAGTGTCACCAAAATATCCACAATCCCTCATACCAGTTTGTTTTTGACTGGAAGCAAGGATGGAGACATTAAACTTTGGGACGCCAAAGCAGCCAAGTTGGTTTGCCATTGGCCAAAATTGCATGAAAGACGCACCTTTTTGCAACCAAGCTCACGGGGTTTTGGTGGAGTTGTCAGGGTAACTAGCTGTGATTGACCTTTGTATCAGAGGATTAGGTTTTGTTTAAAAGTATAATTTACTCTGTCAGTGTGCTTCTGCTAAAGAGATCCATATCTGGATTTTGCAGGCTGCAGTGACAGATATACAAGTTGTTTCTCATGGTTTTCTTTCCTGTGGTGGAGATGGCATTGTAAATTTTGTTCAGCTCAAAGATAAGCAATGTAGGAGAGGATGAGTTACTGATTAGGAGCTGTTCTTGGCAAGATAAGAAATCCAGAGAACTTTGAAATTCATGGAACTGATTCTTGGTGGAAGTTTGGTGTTGTTTCCCACCAGACTGCTATATGTTCATCCAACGTAAACACACACAAGGTAATTTCCGTTGGAGAACAACGTTCCTGTCAATTAATCCTTGATGAACAATTGTTGTCGGTCTCATTAAAGTCAGTCTGGACTAACAGAATAGAAATGAAGCCCAGAAAGCTAACTTGAAGCTACTCAACTCATTACAAAGTCCAGAAAGTCAGAAAGGTATCAATGAAACCAATCAGATTGGCCACTGGTATTGATGTTTGGATTGGTATCAATGGATTTTCACTGGCGTTGACCAATGCTCTTGTAAGTTTTTCTCTAAACCCTGCTGGGACGCCGTTTCTGAAATATCCAAGTTATAGTGAGTGTTTGGGGTATCGTGGTATGACATTTTGATATCAACTTTATGCATGTGTAAAATGTGTGTATCTATGAGAAGGGAACAAATTTGTACATTCAGAGCTTCCTGTTGAATTTGTGGAAGCATAGTTGCTTCGTAGTTTCTTCTTCTTCTTCTTCTTCTTCTTTTTTTTATTGTTTCTGATACAAATACAATGTATTCTTGACATTGCAAGTAATGAAAGCCCTTCCTGACAATTAGTCAACCGACATTTTCAGTCATGTCAGGATTTCATTTTTCATGTGTTTTCTGGTCCAAAATATGCATGTAATTTTGTTTTTTTAAGGTTGTTAGGACAGGTTCCAATTAATCGAAAGAGAGAGACATGGATGTTATGTTGGAATTGATTTATAAAGCATATGTGAGGTCTATTTATATTTGGAGTTACTGTTTTTGTAATTTAACATGTGTATTTTAACAATGAGATATTAGCGTGCTTTAAAAAGTGAATGAAAAATTATCCTGAGAATAACAAAAGTTTTAAATTCAAAATTGCTTTATGATTGAACAATAGCATGTGTGCTCATGAGTCTTGGTTTAAGTTCAAATAATAATAAAATATTTGTTATTTAATCCTTGTTTTATCCGTTATTTATTTTAGAAAAAGAATAAATATTATTATGAATAATTTATGAATCATGAATATTCATTAATTTTTTCATGAAGCATGCATAATTCATGAACTAGGAGTATTAATATTTTGATTTTCAAGTCTTATAAATAGGTGTTTTGGATAAGTGAAATAGAATCTAATATTTTTTCTTGAGTTATTCTCTTTTTATTGTTGGTGTTTATAAATATTTGTTTTTCATTTTTTTTCCCTTATATTTTAGAGTGTAAGTTCAGTTTTTATAGAGAAATATTGAGTATAATTTTTTTGAATTCTAGACTTTGTTTAGGAATATACCTGGAAGCTTAAGAGACCTATGATAGTAAGTTCTTTTGCATCAAATGAAGAACAATGACAAATTAAAGATAAAGAATTGATAATCCATAATAACAAAACTTGATCAAGTTTAAGGTACTTTAATAATCAAATATCTATTTTATTTTTAGTTTAAATATATATTTTATTTACTAGTTTTCTTATTAGAACTTCAATTTAAAATTAATTGCAAGTTTGAATATATACTTGAATGCATGCTAGGTTTTTATTAAATTTTTCATGATATATATATTTGCATGTTTATAATTTAAACTTGAATGTTATCTAATTTTATCTTGTACATCTAATTTAATCAGTATGGTTTTTTATTTTGTTAAACTAAACAATTTTTAGTCACTACATTTAACATTAGTTTTGGATTACATGTTAAGTAGCCACAAGGCTCATGGCAGGTGTAATGATGAACTAATGACTTTAGGATAAGACTATAATGCAAATATTACTTGGATTTGAGCCTCATGCGTGCAGCTTGGTACTTGTTCATATTTGACTTGTTTATATTTGATGAAGGGCATATTTATTTTAGGTTTGTTTTTTATAAATTTTTTTATTAATATAAATATCTGGATTAAATTACGTATATCTTGATTAAATTCTATAAATTCTAAAATTAATAATTATATAAATCTCTAGTAATTAATATATTAATAACCATGGAGTTTGAATATAAGATTATAAAAAAAACAAATTTTTTAATGGTAAATTTTTAACACTGAACATCTATTAAATGATTATGTGAATGACCCTTAATGATTAGACGGTTCGCGTGGCCATTAACCCTTCGAATTAGCATATATGGTGTTTTGTTTTTTCTTTTCTCTTGTTTTCGCACATTACCCTTCAAAATTTCAGGGCATCCCTACAATTGTTCTCTCTTTCAAATTAATCTATATTTTTTTTATTAATATTTATTTTATAGATAATAATTTATCGAATTTGATTTTTTTTCAATCTTATTCTTTTTTAATTTTTTTATATATCAGGTTTAGTTTCAATTCTTTTTATTTCTATTTATTTTATTTAAAATAATTTTTAAAATTAATTTTTTTTTACGATTTCATTCTTCTTCAATTTTTTTCTATTAGATTTAATATTTATTTTTTTATTATTTTTTGATAAATTTTTTAAATGGATATTTATCTTCATGTTTATTGTTCAACATTAAATTGGTAAAGAATTAAACTTATTAATTAAACCTCAATCTAGAATTTTACAGATTATAAATTTGAGAAATTAGCTCGGGTTTAAGATTTTCATACGAGTTTAATTTTTTTAAAAAATTTATATTTTTTCAGTTTCATCCTTTAATATTTTTTTAATTAGATATTAGACTTTATTTTTTTATTTCTTTCCATTGAATTATTTGTCATTAATTTTAAAAATAACATAGGTTATCATGCCTTTTACCATTAGGTTGTTCCGTAATAAGTTTCATAGTTTTATTTAATTTGTTTTTAATGGAATTAACCCAATATCACAACAAGATTACAAGTTTTACATGCTAATTCAGGTAAACCCAGTTCATGTTTTTATTAACTTTTTTGGATTTTATATATATATATATATTAATTTTATCTTTTAATATTTTATTTACATATTGAACTTTAATTTTTTTATTTTATTTTTATAAAATTATCATATTTTTATTTAATTTTTTTTTGTTATTGATAAGATTTTTAAACCATTTATTTTTTTAAATAATTTTTTATTTTAATTTTATTTATTATTATTTGATTGATTAAGAATAGGCTTTTTATTTCCCAGTTTCCTTTGAAGTTTTCCCAACTTTATACCTATGATTATAGGATAGGGTTAGTATATTAAACTGATTTGATATAATTTTTTCTTTTAACAAAACACAATACTTATTTTAAGATTGCTCTGTGTTGCTTGCCAGCTTCTTGAAGTCAAATAAATAAAGAAAAAAAATAAAATAATACTAGAAGAGTGCTTGCCAGCTTCTTGAAGTCAAATAAAATAATACTAGAAGGGGAGAGCAGGGAGCTTGCGGTGGGGATTGCACGAGTGGAAGAAAGTGATTCATAGCATCTCCCGCCTCGGCAGCATCATCTTTGTACTGCACGCATGACGATTGCCAAGTATCCAACCAGCAAACAAACAACCATGAGAGCACAAAGGATATTGTATATAATGCTGGTGGATTTCTCTCGAATCATCATAACTGCTCCAAATCTTTGGAGCTCCGTCTCCAGTATGCTTTTTCGTAGATTCTTTGCCTACCTTGAATCTTGAATTTCTCTTCTTTCTATCAATCACAAACTGACACATAAATTTTCTAGTTGAAAATCTGCTCTCTGACGCCATTGTCAATCAAAGAATCCTTGAACCAAGCACGAAAACAATTTGCACTCGCTACCCTATATCTTCCTTGTCAAGCATCCGAGTAGCCCACGGACTGCCTAGTGGCGACTGTTAAAAAAGAAAAAACTCTATTGTTTTTTTTTAATTCAAAACTCTCTGTGCTGTATAATAAAAATACGAAATTATTTATAGTTGATATAATAGTAAA
This sequence comes from Populus euphratica, assembly GCF_000495115.2. Lineage (NCBI taxonomy): Eukaryota > Viridiplantae > Streptophyta > Magnoliopsida > Malpighiales > Salicaceae > Populus > Populus euphratica. Next base: position 538,613 of record NW_011499861.1, read on the forward strand.
TTGAAGGATATCAGATTGACATTTTAATACACCGATTTACCATAATAATAAATAGAGTCAATGGTGACTCCGCCGTGGAAAGAGCCGCATCTTTCTTGCTTGATAGGGTGGGCTTCCATTCACCACCGCAGACTAAAAAATATCTAGGCGACATTTGGCCTAGGAGAAGCCGAAAGGGTGGATGGGTTGGATGGGGACCTGGGATTTGCGTGGCACTATCATTTGATGGTCCCCCATCTAAAAGAGAGGAGGGAGGTCCTGTCTTGAAAGTAAGGGGTGGACCCCGAACCCTCAACTATGCTATTACCATCTTAATCGACTGACACGTGTGATATATAATTCCAATTTAATATGTATAACTTAAATTTAAATTTAAGGATAAATTAATTTAAAGTAATCCAATTTAAATTTTAAACACAATGTATGTAAATTATAAAATATAATTTTAAATTCAAAACGTAACTTTTATGTTTTAAATTTATTAGATTATTTTTTTTAATATATAAAAAAAATCTAAACATAATTAATACTTTTCTAGTAGATTTTTTTTATTATGTAGGAATTGACTTGATGTGATCTAATCAACCAGACGAGTCTCAAAAAACTTGAGTGACTAATAAAAATATAATTTAACTAAAAATAATTCAAGATGATTTTTTTTTAAATAACAAGACGATAATATATTGGATCGACTCGAGTCAACTCGAGTTAACTTTTCAAATCTATGAACTTAACATCTAACACGGGGGATGAATTATGTGTATCATTAATTTTACAATTATAACAAATTACTTCAAGTAAATGCAACAATCAATAATATAATTAAAGTAACTAAAGAAAAGAGTTAAAGAAGAGAATTTACAAACTCAATTTAACATGGTTCAACAAACCTATATCTACTATGTGTATCATTAATTTTACAATTATAATAAATTACTTCAAGTAAATGCAATAATCAATAATATAATTAAAGTAATTAAAGAAGAGAGTTAAAGAAGAGAATTTGTAAACTCAATTTAACATGGTTCAACAAACCTATATCTACATCTCGAGTACCAAACTACACTTGGGTATTACAATTTAAAGTTCTAATATCTTTATACCTCACTAAATAACACTTAAAAAATATAAAAATGTTTAAGTGTAGTAATAATAAGATTGAGTACTATTTATGCTAGAATATAAATGTTTAATAGCATAAATTAGAGTATGATCAAGGATTGATAATTTTGATGTTCTTTTACTCTTATAATAGCTTGTATATCATATATATCCGGATTCTCTTTCTAATTTTGTAATTAGACAAGCCATACATACATAAATATTTCTAAGGAAAAATAGCTATTTATAGTCATTACAGTCCCACTGGTAGCTAAAATCGTCTACCAATTTAGATTAGTCAAGTCAATTCGTTGGTCAGTTCCTGCAAAAATCTCAATTGTTCATCACTAATGAATAAGCGGTTGATTGATTCATTAGATAATCTCAAATAATCGACAAGTTCATGCAGAATTTTAGATTTAATAGTTTAATTTAGATGAATTTTTAGAACCGTCTAACTTAGATTTTATATGATTATTATCAATCATTTAATGTATATAGAGTGAAATATATAAGTTTATTTTAATTGTGTCATCAAATAAGATATAAAGATTAATATTTAATCACTAAAATGAACATTTATTATAAGTCTTCACTTTGCTCTCTTATTGGATTTCAAGATTGAGTTCTTCACATAATTCATTATACTTATTAACATGTTCTTTGTATAAAACATGTTTAAAGCGTATTCTCAATAACGTATATTATTAGTTCATGTTTTATTTTATTGCTATCATCAAAATATATAAAAATATAAATAAGGGACCCTAAAGTCAACAATAAGATCATGATAACTCTATAAAGAAAAATTGAAATAAACTATAAAGCTTAATTTCTAATAAACTCATTTTTGAATGATGAAATCAAGAAAAAAATAATCTAAAAAAATAGCACGATAAAACAATCTAGGTCTATATGGGTTGACTCATAAAACTCATGACCAAGGTTATAAAATTATGTTAACTTCATAGAAAATAAACTGAAACAAATGACAAAGCATAATTCATAATCAATTAAATGTTGAAGTGTTGAATAATGAAACTAAAAAAAAATATCAATTAAAAAATAAATAAAATTATTTTTTGAATCAATTGGGTTAACTGCCAAACCTATGATATAAGCCATAAAACTAAAATAACCATAAAGAAAGCAAAACACAACAAATTATGAAGTCCAATATCTAATAAACGAAGTGTTAAAAGATGAAATTAAAAATAAAAATAATTTTTTTTAAAGAAACAATAAAAAGAAAAAAATATTATTCATAAAACAAAACAGATGGACTGAAATATCTCAGGTAGAATTTGATTGAAAAATCTAGAATGGATTGAGATTCAGAGCGAGATGAATTTTTTCTCAATTTGTTCCATTTTTTGAAATGATATAAGATATATTGGTCATTCCAAGTGAAACAAAACAAAATTGACAACCTTGTATTTAAGTAGCTAAAAATAACAATTTAATATAAACTTAGCTCGAATTGATGGATAATTACCTTATTTAATGGATAATAGATAAGGTATAATATTATTAAACCCGACTCAAACCTAACCCTATATATATTACTATTTTTTAATATTAAATAATAGTTGAATAATAGATCTTCACATGAATACCAAAAACACGATGGATAAAATATAAATATCCAATTTTTTTACATGTAAATAATAATAAATATTATATATGTGTGTAAATGACTCATGTATATTTATTTACATCTTTACAAGTAGCTAACAAGTGTGTCTCCTAGACAAAAATTATTAGGCAAGGCCACGTTAGGTGTAAAGGGATTATAGAGATGATGTCATGTTAAATGACTCCAAAAAAAATATAGTTGGTTGGTTGGTTCCTAGTTATATAGTTATGAAACTTGGCTCAGCTTGACTTGACAAGTTAACCTAGGATCTGGGTGGCCGGGGTCCTTAGTCGGATTTTAAATAGGTAAAACTTGGGCTTGCAATTAGCTTGATCAAACTAAGTAACCTACTAGGTCAGCTCGAAACTCGGGTAACCCAACATAATCCAGGTGAGACTCAAGTTTTTTTTTTTAACATTTTCTTAATAAACCCAAAAAAATATACCTAGCCTTATAATTTTTTTATAGCCTACATCCATATAGATTGTTCCTTAACTTTTCGATGTGGGGTAACTACACTACACTTTATATATTTTTTTTTATATCCTACATTCATATGACTTTTGTTTTAGCTTTTTAATGTGGGATAACTATACTATATTTCATGCCTTGTATTTTTTTTTTTATATAATCTACATCCACATATATTGTTTTATATATTTTTTATGTAAGATAACTATATATGACTACATTTACATGAATTATTTCTTAAAAGTTTTACATGACATTAGTATATTACACCTCATATTTCTTTTTTAATAGTTTACATTCATATAGACTGTTTCTTAGCTTTTTTATTAATTTTTAATGTGAGATAGCTATGCGTAGTATATATCCAAATAGATTGCTTCTTAACTTTTTAATGTGAAATAATTATATTGCACCTCATTTTTTTTTTTATAGTTTATATCCACATGAATTATTTCTTTACTTTTCAATGTGAGATAACTATACTACATTTCATCCTTTATATTTTTTTTACAGCTTGCATTTATATGCATTGTTTCTAATCTTTTTTCATGTGAGATATTAAAATTTTAAATATTTTGGGTTGACCTTGGTTAACTTATATGACTCGAGACCCAACTTCTTGACCTGATCAACCCCTAAACCAAGTTTAATAATTATACTTAGTAGAAAACAAAATGTACTAAGGGAATGGTGATAAAAAGAAAGCTCGACTAAAGTCTCATTATCAAATTATTAATATATTTACTTGATTAGTATAATCTAATCGTATCATTGAATCACAATAGTTAGTTTCAAAACACAAAGATTTTAGTTATTATTAATAATTATATCATGATAACTCGAGTTGATTTTGTTTATTTTTTTTATATTTTTTAATTCAGTTATATAATTTTTTTATATACTTTATATGAAGTTATCATGATCTTATCATCCAAATTAGTGGTTAGCAAATTTAATCCAGTTAACTTGGTTTATTTTTTTGGGTTTTTTTAATTGAATTTTTTTCAATTTTACCATTGAACAACTCAATATTTTTTTATGTTTTTTTCAATTCATCCTGCAATATTAAGTTTGATAATAAAACTTCATAAGTTTTTCATTGTGCTTTTTGTTGAGTTATTTTAGTCTTATGAATTTAGTTTTTTTTTTTGAATTTCAATATTTAACATTAGATATGTTAAAAGTGAAACTTTGTAATTTTCTTTGTATTTACTTTTTATAAAATTATATTGGTCCCTTAATTCAAGTCGGAGATTTAAAAGGTTAGGTCCGGTTGACTTGAGTTTTTTTTTCTGTTTTTTTAATTGATTTTTTTACTTTATCTTTTAATATTGAGTTGGTTGAAAATTAATTTTTATATATTTTTTATTTTTTATGGGTTTATCTTGATTTCATCATTTAAATTATGGGTTTGACAAATTAACTCTAATAGTTTTTTTAATTAGTTTTTTATTTTATCTTTCAGTAGTAATATTAGGAGCTAGCTTTTAAAATTTATTTTTGTATAATTTTTATAAAATTATTAGAATATTATGATCTAAATTAAAATAATATATTATCATCCTAATATTAAAAAATATCATTCACTATTATATTATTGTATTAATATTTTAAAAAATATATAATTTAATATTATAATTATTTGGTTTTTATTAAAAAACTATTAGCAATGCTTAAACGCTTTTTTATGTTAAAAAAATTGATTTCACCCGCAGCTACAAACCTACTACTGCTGATAATACTCTCTCACAATGGATTGAATTAAACTCAATCATATCTGCAATTCTGCGAATTAGGAATAATATTATATGCCTCCCACTAGAGGCATCCTCCGCTTGCTCGTATCCAATTTGTCTGACTGATTCAACTTCCACATCCTCTCTATCTCTCTCTGCTTTGCTCTGGTTTGTAATCTTCTCTTTCTCCTTCTTTATTAATTTGTTTGCTTTAATCGGAGATGCTTATTGCTTCTTGGATGCTAAAGTGAAGGCAGATTTATTAGTTGCTGTTTTACTGACAAGAGTTTTGTGTTTATGCTTCAATTTTATGGATTGTGCTTTTGCTATTTCTACATACAAGGTAAATCTCGTTTAAATCTACGCCGCGTTGTGCTAGTTGGCAGTGTATGATTTTGCAAAAGAGACGCTGAGTGCGTGCGTGCTTTTTGGCTTTGGTGATTATGCGTGAGAGAGAGAGATGTAATTTTATTGGCATTTATGGAATTTGCTTGCATCCAGACATGCTTTTTGCAAGTCTGTTAGCACCTACCTAGCTTAATGCTTGGAGCTCTTCGGTGCTTTGAAAGTAAGTTTGCTTAATTATACATGCTACATTAAGATGAATTTTGGATCATTTAAGCCTTTGCTTGTGGGTGGATCTCTTGTGATTGCATGCTTTTGTTTGTTTCCGGCTCTATTTGTTGCTTTCATTTGCTCTCCATGATCCACTACCGTCTTCGTTGTTATTTTAGCTCTATGATCTGGTATTAGTGCAAAAGCTCTCGTATAATCTTTGATTCTAGTTACTGTATCTGGTATTTCTCAAGTTCTGCTGCTATTTTATACGATGAAAACTTCCTCGACTACTTTGGAATCCTCTACAAGCTTCTCCTACTCACTTAGATTGTCAAGTGTGGAGGTTCTCAAGATCAATGTTTTCTTTCGATAAGCATTGGTTACGTGTACCAAAATCCTGGTTGCGGTATACCTAGCATAACTTGCTTTAAATTTTTATTGAAGTTATCTAGTTCCAGGGTACTCTATATATATTCTCTTTTGTGTTTTAACTGTTACTTCCCCTCCACTTTGGAGCCTCACTGGCAGTAGAGCTCATACAAAATTTGGACTCTGATGTAGGTTAATTGCAATCAAAGTTTCTTACGCATTGCTGATGTGTGAAATAAAAGAGAGTGATGGCAGCAGCAGAAGCCGGGGCTGTATGGCAAGGAACAGCTAATCGCTGTTTTGTTCAAGAAGATGCCAGAAGAGCTCCCAAGCTAGCTTGTTGCCAATCATCATCTTCATCATCTAAGTGATTGGATGGATAACCAAGTGCAGCAGATATGCCATATCAATCTTCTGTAGGTTTCATGCCCACCAAAACGAATCCCTCATATTACAGTCTACCCCCTGATACAAGCTGGTGGCTTCAACTTCAACCTAGCTATGGGTACCAAAAATATTTAACACGTGAGCAGTTGAATGCTTTGGAAACTGAGTTGGAAAGCTTGAGAACTAACATTGTAGGCTCACCCTCTAAAAATGAAATTTGTAAACAAGATGATGAAGACAACATGTCTCTGGATGGCAGCAAGAATAGCGAGTCATCTCTTGATTCATATTATAGGATCTCTGCTGATTATATGAAGAAAGATTGTGATGTTAAGAAACAAGAGCTAAAGGGTTTATATGACAAGGATTTTCAAGAATTTAATGAGCATAAGGATGCAAGGAGGAACTCCAAGTTGACGGAGATGGATCTTATTGGATGGCCTGAATCACGAAAGGACAATGAGTATGGCTTTGATCCAGAATCATCTTGGATTGGGAGTGAAAAGAACATGCCATGGTGGCGCCAAACAGATAAAGATGATCTGGCCTCCCTGGTTGCACAGAAGTCACTTGATTATATTGGGAATTGTGACCTTCCCGCACCTCAAAAGGTTCACATCAGGAAATACCCATGTGCTCATTCTGGATCTTTTCAGCATGATAATACACTGGCATCATCTCTGGATTGGGAGGCACAAATTGGCTGTTTCTCCTCCGCCACTGGTCATGTGCAGGGCTGTCCCAAATCTGAAGGCATGCCTGGAAAACAAAGAGGTTCAACTGAAGGGCAATCACTAAGTGGTTCTGACAAGGCATGCAGGTATTTCTTAGATCATGTCTTCTGGTGGTATTTGTTCTCCATTAGTTCTGCACAACATATAAATGCGTCAATCTATTGTTCAAAAACAACATGGTTTTGATCAGTCATCCAGGTTTTCTCTGAGCTTGTATTTTCTGGTGATATTTATTGGATGAATATTGTATCACTTATATTATTTTGCTGCACTACCTCTGCTATTATTTTGTGAAAAAAAGAAGCTAATAGCGTAATATAGCTGTTTATTATCATGTAAATACTTCTATTTGCCTGTTTGCTATTCACCCATGGTGTTCAAATTTCTTACCTCCAAAAAAAAATGAAAGAATTCTAGTTCTGAAAGGTTGAGTAAATAGAAAATCCGATTGATTATTTAATATGTCGTGCTTAGTGTGTGATTCGTTGGTTTTTCAAAGGTCAAGATAAAAAAAATCAAAATAAAGACCAGTGCATATTATGAACTAATGAATTCTTAAGTATAAAGCGACAATGAACTCATTGCTTCACATTATGTGGATCTGGATTAAAAAAAAGAAGTCAAAGTCTTGCTACTCATCCATGGTGTTCAAATTTCTTATATTTGTTTTTGAATAAGTTTGCCTGACATGTAAATGCATCAATTTATTGGCCAAATATCTTTACACTCTTCCTATTATTTTGCTGCACTACTTCTCTGCTATAATGTTGTAAAAAAAGGCTATTGTAGCAGTTTACTAACATAGAATACTTCTATGTGCATTTATGCTACTCATCCATGATGGTCAAATTTCTTACCTGCAACCTGAAATGAAGTTATGCAGCAACCATTAAGGAAGCTGCAGAAATTGGACAAATTTCTGAGAGTGATCCTTGCAAGGCTCAACTACTGGAAGCACTCCGTCATTCTCAGACACGTGCAAGGGAAGCTGAGCAGGTAGCAAAGCAAGCATGTGCTGAGAAGGAGCATATTGTCAAACTCTTCTTCAAACAAGCCTCTCAACTCTTTGCCTATAAGCAGTGGTTCCAACTGCTGCAGCTCGAAACCCTTTACTACCAGATGAAAAACAGCGACCAGCCAATATCTAATCTCCTCCCTGTAGTTCTTCCATGGATTCCTCAAAAAGGTAGGAAACTGTGCAAGAGCTGGCAAAAGTCATCAAAGGGTAAACGAGGCAAGGAATGTCATCCAAAGCATGATATTGGCAAGTATGCTGTTGCTTTTGCATTAGGGTTGGGTCTTGTTGGTGCTGGGTTGCTTGTGGGATGGACAGTGGGTTGGGTGCTGCCTTTCTAGAGTATCAGCCAAATTCCCTCTTGTGAAAATTGATTTACAACGAAACATTTGTTTCCATGTATGTATTTTTTTTTATTTGTTCTTTGTCCTGATGTTACCTCTGCGTAGATGATGTGTGGAGCTGTTCGTGTGTATATTTTGGGATGATTATGTTCTGGCTCCAGAAGATCTCATCAATCTTCTCTTTTGGTGATCATCTGTACATTTGATTGAACTTTAGTATTGATCTAGTATTAGTGTTGCTATCTGTCACTCCCTCCCCATTCAATGTTGTGGTGGTCGGAAATTGTGTCTGGGAGCCCTTTTGGTTGCGCTTCAAAAGTGGTCGGAAATTGTGTCTGGGAGCCCTTCTGGGAGCCCTTTTGGTTGCGCTTCAAGAGTGTTTACGGCTTAAAAAAAATATCAAATTAATAATTTTTTTAATATTTTATAAAAAATTTGATGCATAAATGTAAAAAATATAAAAAAAATTATTTTAACATATTTTAAATTAAAAAATACTTTTAAAAGATACTTTGCATTATTCTACGGTAAGTGCTCACTCCCATGGCTCCCGCTGTATTTTAAATTAAAAAATGCTTTTAAAAAATGCTTTGCATTGTTATACATATATGGTATGGTGGATTAAAAAAAGTGAGGCGGTGGTCTGGTAAAGAACTTAAAAACTAGAGCTGGAAGCCTCTTGTACCACAGCCAGGATTCATGCCCCGACTCTTCTGTGGAATCCACACTGTTTATGGATTCTTGAGTTGGTGGTTGTGTGCTTTAGTTTTTTTCAGTTTGAGAAAACTGAAAATTCTGATTTTGGTGTCTGTCACGTGTGGTTATGGGAGGAGAAACTAGAAAGTTTAGGGCTAAAAATTGCCTCTTTTTATTTTTCTTCTTCTTCAGTACCCGTCAATTTGTTTTTGGGTAGTTTTAAGGTGAAGCATGGAATAAATTCATAATAGCATAAATGGCTGCATGAATACTATCTTTTTATGCAGTAGTCGTAATCTTCCGATAATAGCCCTTTCTTGTTTTTTTTTTATTATTTATGTGAGGTGTCCGGACCAGCTTGCACGCACCACGACTAATCCCCACGGCCCACTGAATACCCTGCAAACCCAGTAGGCATATAAAGCACCGCGGGAATAACAGGCGTGCACGCTAGGGCTCGAATCCAAGTACAATGAAAGAAAACAAGCCCCTTCTACCACTAGACCAAATCCTAAATTGACATCATTTCGGGTGCATGCTAAACTTCAATCCTAGGTTAGTTAGAAATTAATTCAATTTGGACCTACCAAATTGATCTAGGCTTAGAGGACAATGGTCCTTGTATAAAAGTCCAACCAACTCAATTATCCGACCCACACTGGCCCGGCCTGAACACTCGAGGCTCCATCCGGCTTTAAAGAGAGGACCTGGATCCGGGCGAGTACCCATCGTCTTCAAAGATCCTCCCAGCTACATCAGAAATTTGGACAGAGAGAGAGAGAGAGAGAGAGAGAGAGAGAAACAAAAATGCCGGTGATGGAAAAGTTGAGGATGTTCATAGCGCAAGAGCCTGTGGTGGCTGCTTCTTGCCTTATTGGTGGTATCGGTAAGTTTTCTTCGTCAATTTGTTTTTCAATTCCGTCCTTCAATTAATGAGACTATGGTTCGTTAAGATTAGATAAGATTAATTAGTGAATAAAATGCTTAACAATCAATTTCATGCTGGTGGGATTTCCATGTGAACTGTACCAAAACAGTATTAGGGACTTAGGGTTTCTCATTTCAATTTTCAATTCTTTTTTTCTAAAATTTACTTTAATTGAATTGGTAAATGAATGTTTACGGCTTGATTGAAATTCACAGTAGAATTGTACCCGATAAAGCTACAGGCGTGCACGCTAGGGCTCGAATCCAAGTACAATGAAAGAAAACAAGCCCCTTCTACCACTAGACCAAATCCTAAATTGACATCATTTCGGGTGCATGCTAAACTTCAATCCTAGGTTAGTTAGAAATTAATTCAATTTGGACCTACCAAATTGATCTAGGCTTAGAGGACAATGGTCCTTGTATAAAAGTCCAACCAACTCAATTATCCGACCCACACTGGCCCGGCCTGAACACTCGAGGCTCCATCCGGCTTTAAAGAGAGGACCTGGATCCGGGCGAGTACCCATCGTCTTCAAAGATCCTCCCAGCTACATCAGAAATTTGGACAGAGAGAGAGAGAGAGAGAGAGAGAGAGAGAGAGAGAGAGAGAGAGAGAGAGAGAGAGAGAGAGAGAAACAAAAATGCCGGTGATGGAAAAGTTGAGGATGTTCATAGCGCAAGAGCCTGTGGTGGCTGCTTCTTGCCTTATTGGTGGTATCGGTAAGTTTTCTTCGTCAATTTGTTTTTCAATTCCGTCCTTCAATTAATGAGACTATGGTTCGTTAAGATTAGATAAGATTAATTAGTGAATAAAATGCTTAACAATCAATTTCATGCTGGTGGGATTTCCATGTGAACTGTACCAAAACAGTATTAGGGACTTAGGGTTTCTCATTTCAATTTTCAATTCTTTTTTTCTAAAATTTACTTTAATTGAATTGGTAAATGAATGTTTACGGCTTGATTGAAATTCACAGTAGAATTGTACCCGATAAAGCTTTCGTGTAGCTGATGATCACGTTCTGACAGAATATTCCTTGAGTTGCCAAATTCTAAATTTGCAGTAACTTTAAATATTCTACCGATCCATGTGGTGTTCTTACTTATAAACTGGAGAGAACTTATGCAACGACAACATCCTACTTTATTGTACTCGATGGAGGCTTAATTTTTTTGGAATATGGAAAAAATCCCTAGTGCTTTCTTTAAACTTTATCAAAATTTCAGGTCTCTTCCTTCCAGCTGTGGTGAGGCCCATTCTGGATTCCTTAGAAGGAAGCAAGCACGTCCCTGAAAAGCAGCCTTCCATTAGTGATGTGAGTATTTAGTTTTATAGCTTGTTATAATTGTTCCAATCCAAAACATTGGAACAAATGTTTAGTCTCTGTACTACTTTTGGGTGGATTGTGTTTTGTACTTATATGCATAGCTGAGCTCCTATTTTAGGTGTTAACCCCTTAAGACCTGTGGATAACCCCCCTCAAGACCTGTGGATAGTTTTAGCAATTAGCACTGCCTTAGGACCTGTGGATAGTTTTAGTAATTAGCACTGCACTGTTAAATTTTTCTTGATCATGGCATATTACTCATCCAGTAATGATCCTTGTTCTGAATAGATGAGCCTTGCTATAAGTATTGTTTTGTTGATACTCCATGGTGTCTCAACTTGTTCGCCCACATTGATATAAATTGGAATATTCTGTCCAGACATGGCATTTTGACTAATTATATGAAAGGAAACAATTCTTGCTGGGTCTGATTGGGTTATGATGTGGATTTCTTGATCACGTGGTCAAGCAACCTCCAATGACATTGAAATACAACCCGGAAAGCTGAAAACCAGATTTGATAGAACTCTGATCTAGAGGTAATAATGTATCTAAGAACCAAAGGTATTATTAGAGTAAACATGAACCCAAAGATAACCATGTAACTAAGAACCCGAAGTACACAAATAACGCCACGATGCTAGTAATCTTCGATAAGTCGAATGTACGATCTTTATCCCTGCAAAGAAAAGATGTTTTACTGCAAATAATCAAAAGAAAGAAACTCTTATTTATTACCACCAAGCTACTGAAATTTGTAGCTCTAAAAACATTATATAATCTCCTCTAAATAACTCTAATGGATTCCTTTTGGATTGCAAGCTAATAAAACTAAACTAGGAATCAACTAACATAAGTCCAATAATGAAATAAATCCCTAAACAATGTCTAATGGTGTAGAACAAACCCAAATTAAAAATAATTGTTTAATATCAAATAAATAAAATAGGATAATAAAAACAAAGTTTTCATGCTAGAATCTCTCCATGCAGCCGAAACTTTTAGTGTGGGAATTCAACTAGGAAACTTTGTTTTGATTGCTAGAATTTCTTTTCTTATATTCTATCCTCTTAGTCTCCTTGATATGCTAGGAATACTTGCAAAATAAGGAAAAGAAACTTAAGGGGAAGATCCTCTTAGATGCCGCCACATCAAGTCTATGTGGGACATGGAATCCTTGCAAAGTATGGATTTCAATTCTTCAATGAATCCAAGCATTAGGAACCCTCTTAGCCCAAGTCTGTGCATAAGTTTAGAGCCTAAATAAGCCTCATTTAATTCCCTTTTCTGTCCAAAATTAACTCATTACAGATCTGGATTGATTGGGCTGGAAAAAGCCAAGAAAGAATACTTTCTCGACAGATATATCAAAACAGTAACAACTTAAATCAATTTAAAATAATGTTCCCAAACTCTGATTGACCTGAAATCCTACCATAGTATAGCTCCATATGTCTAGTATCTTCCTGTAAAATTTCAACTTGACCTAATATATAGTTTGAGAGACATGCTTGATCTTGCAAAACTGGTCAGTGGTCATTTTGAGGTAAAGTTCAGACCTAACTTGATTTGTATCAGGTTACAGCTAATTGGTTGTTTGCATATTTTAACAAAAGTTTGCATGGTTATGCATTTTCAATTTCCCGTCATTTGTTCTGTTTTTGTAAGTTTATGATTATATTTAGATGAAGAATGCATAAACCTGCTGAAACCACGTCTAAATTATCAAAGCCTTGGAGGCTTGTTAGTACCTTGCAGGGACGTGTTGCATGCTTGATTTTGTTGTTTTAGGTGCTGTACTTAATTGGGCATCAAAGGGCTAAGCCAAGTTTGTGATATTGAAAGGGCATTTAACATTCTTGAACCATCTTCATGAGAATTTCCAACTATGCTATTGTTCCTTTATATGTTTGAGTATTGATGTCTCGCATTTTTGCAGGTGCTTGCAGGTATGACAGGCAAAAGGCAGGGATGAATCATTTGTAGAAGCAAGTGGCAGAGTTTCAAACGTTCCCCCAGCCCCATTGTATTGTTACTCTTTTTTCCGGTTCCTAACAGCTTGAAATAAGTCTTACCTTTTTACATGATGGAACCCTCATAAATATTGAATGTTGGGCATCAACCTGTTTTGTGTAAGCACATGAATGTTTTCTTGTCAAGTTGATTGCACTTTAATCAAAGCTAGCTTCATTTTCCTCCAAAACTCATTTGTATTTTTATCAGATGAATTTGAATCTCTTCATTACAGAGGCCGCAGGAGTGGATTCTTTAATATCTATATTAACGTTACTATCATATGGGTATCATATTATGATGGGCTGCTAGCCACCGTAGCTTATGGTAATGATGAATAACTAAATTTTAAATTGTTTATGTGATTCAACTGGTCAAATTACCAGGAGAGACAATCATAATGTTTCCAGCTATACAGATTGGAGCTGGCAAGCCCAGTTGAGGCAACCTGATCGACTGGTAATCTCTTCTATTTTCTTATGCAAAATGTTGATGGTGGAGGGTGCGTGTACCAGCAGGATTTTAAGGGTAATGCTCTAAAATGTTTAACGCGGCTCACCGAAAGAAGATTCTAATTGTTCGTAGTGTACTGACTTCAATTCAATAGAAATTTGGTTTGTAGACATCTGATAATTAAGAGATCGATAATGGGCGGGGGCTTCCGGTTCTAGGCAGTGCATGCAGAATATAATTGGCAGCGGTAATTTCATTTTTTCTTTGGACACTTCTTGCCTGTAGGACTGTTGCTTTCTCTAAGCGAACCATCAAAAGAACATTTCAGTCCTTTACAAAAAGCATTTATTGCTATTCATCAAAAAAGAAAAGAGAAGCTTGCACTGCCAATGCATTTGACAATACCATCAAATTGCTGCCATCTCCGACCACGTCACAAAAGGGTCCTGTAATTCTTTTGACTGATCAGATGAAGGTTGCAGGTGAAGGCCCTTCCAAAACCGGTGCAGATGACAGCATAGTAGGAGAACAAGCGTGGGGCGATGGGAAATGCCACAATAAAAACGTCATTTTCATTGAAAGAGAAATATCGAAGGTCGATAGAATATAGGACCACCCCTAGCGGTTTACAGATAATTAATTGGACTTTTTCTATCCTGTTGTGACCCCAAGATATGTCAAATCAGAAGCCCGTGGTCTTTCTTCAGCTCCTTACTCCTCCAAGGCACCACCTGCTTCAAGCCCTCGTAAATATTCGCCTGCAAAATGTCAACACAGTGGTTTCTTTATGGCAATCGAAGCTCGTATGGCTACTGTGCACACTGAAATTTATACTGACCACGCTTTTGGAACCCACTCTAACAACCTACTATAAGCACAAGGCCAACATTATTGCACTTGGCAAGCTGCGTCGGCTGGTGAAATGGGACCTCTCCTGAATTATTTGTTCAAATTACCAGCAGAATTGATGCTGTTCACTCATGGCCTTTTATGACTGTATAATTTTGTTGTTTTGTTATGTCACAAACTCATTTGTTAAACTTTAAAGAAGTGAAAAGGAAGCGAAAAAAAATAATCTTTTGTGACTAATGAAGAGATTAAAAGAGGAAAATCGCTAGTTCCTGATAAGAATCAGAATAGATTATTTTTTGCTCAAAGAGTACGGAAATTCTATTCTTTGCTTGAGGAAAGGTAATTACTAGTACTTCACTCAAGAATCGCACATAAGTACGAATGATAGGAAATTTAGGAAAGGTTAAGACGAGAACTAACCCAGAATTGAGACCTGGCATTAGAGACAGCAGAGAGACTCCCTGATCTTGTCATCTTGACGTTGTCGCTGCTACTGATCATCTCTTCCTCTTCATTGACGCAATGATCAGCAGGTTCCCTATCCACTGAAGATGGAAAGACATAACTACCCCCACCAGACTCTCTCTTACCCTTCAAACCCCTCCTTCCCCAACTCCAGGAACCCAGAAACCTGCCTTTCTCTTTGACTCGCTTCTTGCTAAGAACTATGGTGCCAAGCTGGCCCTTCTCAGGACTGCAACTGCGAAAGGACCCATAACATTCCCTTGCTCTGATTATTCTGAACGAAGAAGACTGGAATCTTGATGACTTGCCCATGTAAGGACCCTCCAAGACTGTGGTGGGTGAAGGTAGTTTGGTCATGTTGGTGTCTATTAACAGCCTCGGAGGTAACTCTAGGGACTTTTGTGGAAAGTTAATGGGCCTGGGGACCAAGGCGGTGCTCTCCCGGGGTTTGCCAGGCTCTTCCTCCCACCGAAATGGGACAGAGGCTGAAGTTTGGAGTGGCGGGGTTAGTGTCCCTGACCTCTCTGGTGACTGTATATGTGCATGTGGTTTTGGCATCAGCAGCAGCCTTGGTGGCGTGAAGATTGGCTCGTCTTCTGCCTCAGATGCCATTTCTCTTGTTTACTCTCTCCCTCAAAATGCCTCTATATCTAGCAAGTCTGCACTATATGAAGAAGTCGTCTGTGCTTTAAGGGATCTGGCTTTTGTACTTGCGAGACAACAGGGAAAAGAAACAAGGTCCTCGAGATAAAAGGCCAGATTTCCTAGTTCCTAGTCATTACTCGCTTCATTGAACGCAAAAGTTAGCACAGGAACATTTCCTAGTTTTGTTATAATTATATATTTAAAAATATTAGTTAATTAATGCACGCCCATATTATGATATATGGTCCTTAAATTTTATTTTATTTTTGAAATTTTAGTTAAAAAAAACCTATGATTTATAATTTTTTTAAACCTATTTTTAAATAAAAAATTTAATTGCAAAAGCTACTATAACTTTCAAAAAGCATCATGAGTTATCCAGGCATTCATCTGAGAGTACAGCAATTAAAGACACTAATAATTACCACCCAATTTTGATTGCTTTACAATGCATCTTATTAGGGTTGGCCCATCGTATTGGAGAAAAAGAAAAGCAAAGAAAAATAAGTGAAAGGACATCCTCATCGTTAACTGCATGTGCATTAGCTGATGCTGTTCCTAAAGCATGGCCTGCCCTCTCATTTTAAATTGAAAAAAAGGAACAAAACAACGAGAGCACTAAAGCACAAAATGTTTTTCCACTTTTATTGTAAGATTAAAACAGCCTGATTTGAGAGTGACTTTGTGTCGCTTTACTAAAGTATTTCAAGGTTTTATGAACCTTTTTTTTTTTTCAAAATAAAGAAATGTTAAGAACAGGGGCACATATTTCAAATATTTCAGCCAATCTCAGCTTTTTAGGAGTCAGGATCCGAGTGCATAAGAGCACTCCTGATTTAGCTTTGATTAGGGCAGCATCAGATGCCATCAAGAGATAGAGAAACAATCTCTTGCAAAGGCTCTTGATCCATCAATTCTCGGGCTAGGCAAGCCATTCTTGTTGATCTGGAAATTAACACCCTCATTGACCCTTCCTCGAGGCAATCAATATTGTTGGCGCCTAAGATTTTCGAGTGCAAGGCATCTGAGAAAGCTTGTTAAAAAGAAAAGAAAAGAGAGGAATATGAGGATTTTATACTTGCGAAAATATAATTGTTTAGTGGCTTGCGAAAGGCAGCGATCAGCGTCGACAACGAAGATCCAGCATGTCGTTAAGATCCCTTGGGGTAATAATTAAGCTGAAGATCCAGCATGTCGTTAAGATCCCTTAGGTAATAATTAAGCATTTCATTTCATTTTTTTTTTTTATTAACATGGGCCAGCTTACACGACTACGACTAATCTCATGGTCCACGAAACATCCTACAAGCCTAGTGAACAGGTAAGGCACCGTGAAGATGATAGACGTACCATATAGAGAGGAACCAGCAGATATAAAAAAAAAACTACGCGCCAACTCTACTGGTACTAAAACTCAAACCAAAGTTGAAAAGAAGATAAACAACTTCTTACATCGCTGAGTTAGAAGCTGCTTGTTATTTCATTTCATTCTTACCCTTGTGAGTCAGTGTAGATGATTGCGTAGATGACTAGTATGCTGCCTAGCCATGAAAAGATTACTGAAATGCAATATATAATTATTTTCATAAATCATTAATCACACGGCAATATGATTTATTTCTCTTAACTAGCTCGCATTTTGATGCTGACAGTTCTTCTACTGATTAGCCAACACTGTGCCATGTGGGCAATATCTACTTTGAGATCTACGACGATTACGGAGGTTTTTTCCTCACATTAGTACAATATCAAAAAAAAAAAAAAAAACACATTTTTCATACTATCGGAGTTGAGAAAAGCAATTTTGCATGTATAACATGCGCGATCAGTATACATATCTATTGCATGCGCGACTGAAAACTCAAAGTCTTTTTTTTTAACTTTTCTTTTCCCCTCCTCTTCTTTCCTAAAACCATCCGCAATCTCACCCACTAGTAGACATTTACTCATCTTTTTTTGTTTTTTTATCTCACCACCGATGGTTAATCATATATAAAATAATTAGTCTTTAAGTTTCTAAATTGCAATGTTTAGTAAGAAAATCGATGAATTTGTTCTTTTACTAAATAATTCTGTGTTTTCTTGTATTCTTTACATAATATCTTATGGATGAAAAAATAAATACTACAAATAAACATGCATAAAATAAAAATAGATTATACGGTCAGGGGCAGAGCTGGAATTACGTAACAAGGAGGGCCAAAAATAATATAATAGGTATAAATTTTTATATGTAAAACATATAAAAATAAAATTAATATATTAAAAAAATAGATATATAAAAGCAAATCAAGTAAGAAAATCGATGAATTTGTTCTTTTAATAAATAATTCTGTGTTTTCTTGTATTCTTCACATAATATCTTATGCATGAAAAAATAAATACTAAAAATAAACATGTATAAAATAAAAATAGATTATACGGTCAGGGGCAGAGCTGGAATTACGTAACAAGGAGGGCCAAAAATAATATAATAGGTATAAATTTTTATATGTAAAACATGTTAATATATAAAAATAAAATTAATATATTAAAAAAATAGATATATAAAAGCAAATCAAACATAAAAAATAAAATTATTAGTTCCAAAAAAAATTTAAATTGAATAAAAAAGAGGTATATATTTTTTAAAGAATTTAATTTGGCTAGAAAGATCATGAAAATTTTATTAGATAAATTTATTAGACATGTGAGAAAAAAATTGACAATTTTAATGATTATACTAAAAATAAAACAGAAAAAAATCCAAACTTAATCAAAACAAACATATAAAATATATTCAATTTATTAGAAAAAACGACATTCACTATAATAAAAAATAAAAAAATGGTAAAACTAGTAGATTTAGAAAAAAAAATAGCAAAATTATATATATATATATATATATATATATAAACCTCATGAAATTCTTAACAAACATAAAAAAATTAAATTTGGATCACTAATTACCTTATTTTGATGAACAATAAATTAATTAACAACTTTATTTTAATTTTTTTGCATTGCTTTGTATTATTGTATTTTTTGGTTAGGATTCTAAAAAAAAAAGATAGAAAAACAGTAAAAAACAATTAAATTGAACAAGTTATATTTTTGTTTTTACAACTTGGATAAAGAGATAATTTTATATTCAATGATAATTAATTAATAAAATAATAATTTATTATTAGATAACCTATTACTTATTATATTTAAATATTAAATAAAAAATATCTAAAATATTTTACAGAGGTATTTTGCAGGGGTCAAATAAAAAATATCTAAAATATTTTACAAAGATATTTTGCAGGGGCCCGGGTCCCTGCTTGCCACCCCTTAGTTTCACCTCTGTATACAGTAAAAGATATCATAATACAAAAACATGTTTAAGCGAACAATATATGCTAGATATTTTTTTTATTTTTTTATGTATTATTGTATATATATTTATCCAATAATCACTATAAAGACTAAATATGATTATGAGTAAAAATGCAAGTTTTTTTTTAATATTGTATTGTTTTTAAGGCATCTTTTTATATATTTCAGTCTCTAGTTTTTTTTTTTAATTTTTTTTTTATTGTGATCTAAAAAATCTATTTTGATCACATTATACTTCTTGTGCGAGAGTGGAGAGAGCCATTGAAAAACAATGTAAGAAAAAAAGTTATTGACTAACAACAATAAAAAGACTAATATTTGTATCATTGATTTCTAATTGACAGGAGAAGCTCTATTTAAGCTTTTTTTTGGCACTTGTATTGCCATTATATTGATCTAGCAATGGGATCTCTTTTAGTCTAGCTATATTCTCCTTATCTATAAAAATACCTACTATGCTTTCTATATAATCTATTTAGAGTAAATCCTTCTCATCCGGCTATTTTAAACCTTCAGGTTTTGCTAGCTAGAATGTGTGCATAATATTTATTAAAAATAAAGTTATTTTTCTCCTTAAATAATCTCCTCACATCGAAGAAAATAATCTAAATGCCGATGAAAGGTACAAATTCAGAAAATATCAGTCTCAACTCTCAATCAAGGAAGGTAAGATTAGAACACTTCAGCAAGTGGAAATAGTGGAATGGAAATTAAATGAACCAGCCATAGCCACCCGTCTCGCGCAAAAGTCAAAAGTGAAATAAAGAGAGTATTCTAGTCATATAAGCTAAGCATCCCTGGAGGCACAGGCCACGTCAGTGCGGTCACGTATAACGTATATCAAAATGAAAATTTAAGCTAGGTCAAGTATTCTAATCACATAAGCTAAGCATAAAATTTCATGAAAAATTGATTTTATTTAAAAAATAATATTTTTATATTTTTTTAATTTTATACACTAATATTAAAAATAATTTTTAAAAATAAAAAAAATATTATTATTTTAATATATTTCTAACCCAAAAGCATAATCATGAAGGGTGTACAATGAATTATCTGTATCGCTATCCTAAAGCCAGATGGGCAGAGCAGAGCAACACAATTTGCCTTGTCTTATCTAGAATAAAAAAAAATGAAAAATATAATCAACTTAATATGGTAAATAATCATTAGCCAGGTACAAAAGGTGGGGAGCACAATAATTTAAGCGTTGAACATCGACATCGACCACATCAATGTAAAGATTTAAGGTGGGCAGGTGGCTTGCTTTTTACTAGATATTTGGAAGGGAATGCAGAAACACGCTGACCAAGCCCATTGATTAGTTTTGAGCCTAACTTTTTCGGCGGCTTGAGGCCCATTTAAGCCTGCTTCAATCTTGCTGAAGCCCATATCTTTGAAGCCCATAATGTCTTATGAACAAACGATGGCAGATTAATGAACGGATTAAAAAAAAAAACATAGTTATTGATGAAATTGTGAGAACACTCCAAAGAAATTAGATTTCTCATGGTTAGGTTGATGCACTTAACTAGTAGGCTTGAAAAAAATATTTTTTAAGAAACAAGAAATAGTCAATACTTAAGTATGTGTGTGTGTAAAAATAAAAAAATAAAGTGAAGAAAAAAAGAATAAAATGAATGTTAGGAAATGCATATCTACTCTAGATATCATATGGACTAGCCTGGTTTCGTCTGGCTTTCAATGTTGTGGCCTCGCTGCCACGCCTTCGGCTAGCTTTCGTGGCTGTGGTGGCTTTGACTAAGATTGTCTTGTTAGAAATTGTTTCTATCTTGTAGGATTGGGTGTCCCCTAGCTAGCTTCTTGTTGGTTGGTTGCATTTATATATCACGTCTTAGAATCTATTAATTCATGGAGAAGAAATTGTATTAGTGGTGTCGTATGAATTTGGTTAGTCATTATAGCTCTTGATTGATATGTCATATCATGATTGTTATATCACGCATGCTCTTGATCTGAAATTAATCAAGTTAAATAGATCCATGAAAGCCTTGCCATGAACATCTCATAGAGATATTTTGTTGGAAACAAAAAGATTTTCATGGAAACACGTAGAAGAACTTTTGTTATTCATTTGAAAATTCAGCAGGCAAAAAGGATTCCATTTCTAAAATTTATCTTATCAAAGGGAATGCATGATAAGGATTTTTTTCATGATTATTCAAGTTACATCTTTTTTCTTGTAAATTGCTAAAGATATCCTCTACAAATTATTATTGTTATTGTTATTATTATTATTATTTCTATAGTGCATGACAGTACTATCTCTGCTGTTCCATGTCTATAATCCTAGTGAAAAAAACAAAAAACTTGCTGGGTTCCCTTGTTGGAATCACTTTTGATGGGAAACCTGTATCTTATGGAGCCAATTACATGTTTGATAGCTATTTGACAGTCTAAAGCATCTAGAGGTTCTATGCTGTAAATTGCACCGTATAAGATAGATTCGCTTGCCGTTCAAACGCTCGGATTCCTTCGATAAACGACATCATTCTTGCAACTAAAGTACAATCTAGTATATTGCACAACACAACATATCTAGCTAGAAATGATTCTGATTATGGTTATGTTGTGAGAACACATCTCATCGATGAGCTATTTAAATTATTGTTGATAGCATTCATGAACAATCTTTCTGGGCCAGCAGCTCCACTTCTCCGGGAACAAGATATATCACGAGCCTATTCAAGGAATGAGTGATATTTGAAAACCACAGGTAGACAACAATCATATGACAATTGCCAATCATCTAAATAAACGTTGAGGTTGCGAAAAATTAAAAAAATGCCGCCGCATATGGCTGTAGTTTTCTGAACTGGTGCTTCTGTGTGTGCTTGCAAACACTGAACAGAAGGAAAGAAATTGCACAGCAAGAATCATTTTTGTGACGAGTAGAGAGGAATGCATTGAGACCCAAATGGAGATAGTGGATGAGAATTGGACTGTGACACCTGAAATCAGATATCCAGCCGCGGGAAATACAAAATATCCAGTCTAACAGCACAGCGTTTTCTTATATATTTTTTTAATCTTTTCTTTCTTTCTTTATTTATCTGAGTGAAAAGGGAGAGAACAGAAATACCCTTTCTACCAAACAAAGAAAGGAAAAATAATATTAGAGGGAGGCGGGGGAGAACAAGGACGGGATGCGGAGATAAAAGGAAGAGAAATAGAAAATAATTTAAATATTTAGTTTGAGATAATTATTTAATATAATATTAGAGTTTTTGTTGGTAAAGTGATTATAAATTTAAATTTTATTTGATAAAAATTAAATATAATATATTTTAAATTTGTATAAGTTTTAAGTTTAAAGAATTTTTATTTAAATAAGTATATTAAAAAATAATATAATTAATATTTTAAATTTTTATTTAATAATTTAAATTTTTATATGATTCATATTTTCGAACAAACCATCCCTCTTTCTGTGCGCATGTAAGCGAAGCATGGAGCAGAAGCAGAGCAATGAGTTTGGAAAAGAGGGAGGGAAGATAACCAAGGAGGGAGCTGTAGAATGATGGATTTGTGCTCGGCATTTATATGGGATTTAGCTTCTCTTCTGGTTATCTCATTCACTGTTAAATATTATGGATTTGGATGCTCTCAAGTTCTCAAGAACAACCTCCAAGGTTTGGCCCAACAGTTTAGAAGATATTCTTCGTCCCTCAACTTTCTGGGTTTAAAGCTTAGAGCTAGCATGTAGGAGAATTTATTAAGCTTATATGAATACACCATATCGATGTGAGAGATATGTCTTCGAGATCGTTCGAAAAAGGAACCATTATGGGACACTTTTAATGGAGAAGATGCAAACCATTGTGGCAAAAGCCTCACCGGAGCTCCAATAAAAAATGAAGAACTTGATTTGGGAAGGTCAGGACTCTAACCTACCACCACCTAATAATTAATGTGGAAATGAATAAATCATGAAACGCCTCCACAGTGGAGGCCGTAAAGACGCCTTCTTTCATGCATTTCCCCTTTCCACTTTAAAATAATCCTTCTGGTTCCCATTCATAAAACACAAAATTCTTCGTTGGGTTTTTTAGGGAGAAGGTGTTTCGTTTTGTAATGATATTTGGTTTTTAAAATATTTTTTATTTATAAATATTTTAAAATAAAAAATATTTTAAAATAATATTTTTTATTTTAAAAAATTTATATTTAGCCTTAACACATCAAAACAATTCAAAATTATAAAAAAAAAAATTTTCAAAAATAAATTTTTTTTAAAAAAATATTAAAATATTTTCTCAAACAAACACCATGTATTTTAACTAAATTTTAATTATTTTTTAGATATTTTTTCCTGGAAGTTTTCCTTCTTGACGTCTAAACCCGAAATTTTCAAGCAGAAAAAAAAACACTACGGAATCTTCTATGTCATTGTCAAGTGGATTTTACACCTTTTAAATCCTTAGTCCTTCTCCACTTGAACAATTAGACCTTTTAGAAAAGACGATACCATTGTCTGCTCTGCATCTTCCGTTGGAATTTTTTTATCTAAACATTAAAAAATAAATATATTTATATATTAATAATGTATTTTTTAATAAAAAAATAATTATAGATGTACAATCTAACACATATTTAATAACATATTTTTATATTTTTACATTAATAATGTGTTTTCTAATAAAAAATAATTATGAATGTACAATCTAATACATATTTAATAACATATTTTTTTCAATGCCAGACAATGACTTATTAAATATTTTTTAAAATATTAAAATAATAATATATTAGATCGAATTTGGATAACTAAGAACAAATATTTAAATAGAGATTTAGATCAAAAAACTATGATAATTTTATAAAAAGCAGATTGAAATAAATAATGATGTCAAATTTCCAAGTAATCCAATACTAAAAGATAAAAATAAAAATATTTAATTAAAAAAAGACTCGGATTAACTCGAGTCAACTTGCTAATATCACGATCTAATCATGCATCACACATGATTTAACAATTTTTTTTTATCTTTGAGATTATTTTTCATTTAATCATACAATAATCCAAGTATATAGGACTCATCCAATTAAAAAAAAAAAAAAAAAATAAAAAATACATGGGCCTAAAAATACAAAAAAAAAGGGCTTATTTTTAAAGTTTGATAACAAAATGAGTTTTGTTGAAGTTTAATAACAAAAAGAGACCATTAAATTACAAACAAATGACTTTTTAAAACTTTTAAAGAACTAAAAATAAATAAATAAATATTTAGAAAAAAATAATAATTAAGTCAGGCATGTCAACCTACCCACCATCATAGATTATTAATGCGTGCATTCCATTATCACGAAAATATTCTCTCATAGCACAGCCAAAATATGGGGCTAGAAATTGCAGAGGAGCAGGATCCGAAACGGTGGCTGCTACAAGAAAGGAATATTCCAAAGCATTCACTTCTGAAAGAATTTAAACTAATTGTGGTATAGTTGAACATTTCTGTCCAATCGCTACATAGACACAATACAATTTCTCACTCTCAGAGGTGGCCCTTGGCCCATAAAAAGAGATATGGCTTGTGTGTCATACCTTTTTTTTTTTCTAATATTAGAGAATAAACAACAAGTAATTCATCCTTTATTTATTTTAAGAAAAAAATACAATGTATCTTCTACATAAACAGATCACCCGATGCTGGTGTCTCTAAAATTTGGAGACCAAAGTGTCACTAAAAAATTAAGGCAAGAGTATTTTATGCTTTAAATTTTATTTTCAATCCATTTTTACCAAAAACAATTAAAAAGCCTTAAAGACCTTAATAAATCAGTTTATAACCTCAAATAACCTAGAAACTTGTCCAAAACCCTAAAATCAACTTGATTTCAAAAACTTTTATAAGCTCAAACCTACCATCTAAGGGGCTGGGAAGACTAAAAAATATCTTAATAGAACTCTTTTAATCGAAAAGAACTCATTGACATTAACATCGATCTTTTTCATGACTATTATAACATCAACTAATATTTTCTCTCTCTACCACTAGAATTAGTGACTCTCTCTTTTTTCTCTCAAATCAAGGAACAAAATAACAAAAATAAAGTTTTTGAATCTTACCTTGTGAATAATGAAGTAATGATATAGAATAATTGACTTTTCTTTATAGGTAACTTTAAATGTTAAGTCTTTTATCATTGTGTTTTATTGTGATATTGATAGAAAAGTTGACACTCGAGGGTAATTGATGTAAAAGGTTGATGGCCTCTTAGGATCAAGCTAGTGGGAGAGATTTTTACAAGAAAGTAGAAACCATTTTAAGAGATAGGTTAAGAGAGATAATAATTATGAAGAAAATACATATCATATTAACAATTCATGTGTAAATATAGAATAACACAATGTCGTACTTTCTTGAAGGTTTGTTACTTTGTATTACAGTGGGTGCTAATGTTGTGCTCGATATGAATTTGGATGGGTGACACGACTAAAAGATTGATGTCTTCTCCCAAGTGCAGGAGTGTCGAAGTAATAAATAACCCGGCAAGACCGGGGTCAAACCAAGAAGAAGAAGATGATGAGAACTTTGAGATGGAATATTAATGTAACGATTAAACAATGATAATAACAAATGTCAAGGTTAGAGGTTCCACTAATGGTATATCAAACAAGTATAGTATAAACTCTTATTATTGAATTGGAAACCACACACAAAGGAGGTTCCAATCAGATTATATATTGTTAACATGATTACATTAGTCATCTTATTCAATTAATGCTAATACTTGTAAATCTCGTCAAGCATTCATGATTATAACTTATGTTAACAACAAATCAAGTTCCTTTCATAGCTCAGGTGTCGGTTATACCATACATTATGGGCTATGAAAGTGCCAAGCATTTGTTGTACCAAGTGTTATATAACATAAATCAAGATTAGTCATTTAACAAGCAAAGTATTAAAGAGTGAACAAGATAGCAAATATAAAACATGTTAGTATCAAACATTAAAGTCCATATTAAGTTTACATTATACTTATTCTTACACCATTAGTGTAACCTTTTCACCTTGACATAATTAACTTAGCTAGACATAATGAAAGAAAGCAAAATAGATAAACAAAATAAGAACATAAAAGTTAACTAAGTAAAGGAAAGGAAATGAAAGGCATAAACTTAATATTAATGAAAACAAAGCATAAAAAATACAAAGAGAGAAAGGAAGAGCATGATCTTGATCTGGAAATCAAGATGCCTAAATGCATGGCAAATGCCTCCTTTTATAGGCCAAAAATGGGAACTATTGATTTGATGACTAATTGATAAGTGGGTGACCAACTTTTGACTTGGTGACAATCCTTATCTTCTCTTGTCTGCCCAAAACGTCATTGATAACGTCAAAATTGGAGCCAGTTGCAAACATGAAAGTTGTAGGCAATTGTCTCAGCTTTCTTGTGTAAACAATTTAGCTCATTTGGACTTCTAGAACTCCAGATATGGCCAAAATACCGAATAGTGCTCGGGCTGGAAGACAGATTCGGGCTTCTTTGTTGTTGCTACAATTTGGACTTGATAATGGCCTTTTTAGATCTTGGGCTCCATATGAAAGTTGTAGGCCTATGTCTTACCTTTCCATCCATATAAATTGGACCTAAATCTGAGATCTGTAGCTCCAGATATGACCCAATTACCGAACAGTGTTCCGGTTTGGATTGCACCGACATCTCTTCTCTAAGTTTGACCATCTCTTTATCCATGCAATTTAAGTTCTTCAAGTCATCAATCAATCCTTTCATTTATGTGATAGGCCTGCATTAAAAATAGACATTTACCACAAATTAAAGGTATCTTATATTATTTGATATATTATTATAAAACATGCTTTGGTTAAGGAGTTATTGATACTTCAAGTGCAAAATGATGATATAAAACCATGATAAAAATGCACTTTTAAGTACTAATCAATGGGGTTAGGTCGAGGCCCAAATAGTATTGCTTGAGATGAAGCCTAATCCATCTGATAAACTGTCCAGTCTAGTGATGACTAGTAAGCCACATTAACTAGTCTAATGCTTGGGTTGACACTCAACTATTGGATTGGACAACTTGGTTGTTTGGTTTTATTGTTGGGCTAAGCCTAACTCAGATGACCAATTATCTTAGCTAACTAGTCTAGCGATTGGGTTGACACTCAACCATTAGATTGGACAACTTGGTTGTTTGATTTTGTTGTTGGGCTAAGCCTAACTCAGATGATGAATTATCTTAACTAACCAGTCTAGCGATTGGGTTGAAGCCTATATCTGACAACAAGGTGTTTGATCTACTATTTTCTTAAAAAAATATATATATCATTATTTTCCCTCAGTCTTTCAAATATATGTATGAAAGACTTAACTATTAGAAATAGAAGGGTGAGAACATTTGTTGTTTTATGCATGTCATGTTACTTTCTTGTGTCTTTTGTTAACGAGTTGTGAAAGAGTAATGAGAGTTTGATTAACTTGTTTGTTTCTTCTAAGGTGGAGAATACTTTCACTTGGAGAGTGGAGAATGTTTATGATTATGAAAGTATTGTTTAAGTATTATGTGTGAAGAAGTTGAATGGAGATTCTTATTAGAGCATGTAAATTTTGGTTAGTGTTTTATTTAAAGACATGAATATTTTTGTTAGAGCCATGAAGAATTTGTTTGAAGATATTAAGGTTTTTGTTGGAGGCATGGTGATTTTGTTTGGAGACATGAAGATTCTATTTGGAGCATTCAATAAGGGAACTCTTCATGACATGAGCAGCTCCCATGAAAGAGAATGAAAAGTGTAAGAAGTGTATGTGTGACTAGTGTTTGTGGTTTGTGATTTTTTTTGGGTCTAATATTCTTATATGGAATTCTTTACACCTTAGTTGCTTAAAACTTGCTTCATGGAGAGTAAAATAATGATAAAAGAACAATTTTTTTTTTCCTTTTCAACTTGAAAGTTGAGTCATTAGTTAGTTGTACTTTGTTGTATCATTGATGAAAAAGTTGGAACTAAAAGATGATTGGTATGAAAGGTTAGCACAAGTTGGGGAGACAGCTATTGGCAACAGTACAGAGAAAAACCATTGGCGAGGAAATAAGCATAGCATAAACCCCTCGTATGAAAGCATACGAGAGCGCAACATCATATTTTCTCAGTATTATGGTGTATGCTAGCGGGTTTCCAGGGAATTCAAATAGGTATGAGTCGAAGCTTATCCAATATAATCAAACAACTTGGCTATCAAGTTTGGTGGTGCTCCATCAATCAAGCTAGCCAGTTTAGTGGCTGGGTCAAGACCCGGCCATGTGACCAAAACATCTTGGCTATCAGATTTAATGTTCTTGTCAACCAGGGTTGATTGATCTGGTGGTTACAAAACATCTTGGCTATCAGATTTAATGTTCACAAAGTCAACCGGGGTTGATTGATCTGGTGGTTAGACCACTTGTTCTAGCAATTATGTTAAGGCCCAAACAACAGGCCATCCCATCTTTTAAAAAAAAAATATTGTATCATCATTAAGCAACTATATAAGACTTGTTCGCAATTACCATGAGAAATTAAAGTGGCTAAAAGTGCTTCCACATTATCCGAGTATAGAGCCAGACCATGTGTCACCTACCATCCAGGTCTCATAGCTGGTTTTTCATATAACAAGTTTCTAGGACCAGACACGATATCGATCAACTTTGAGAAGACTAGTCCTTATCAGAGAAATGTCCTGTCCAGCATACCTGGGACCAGCAGCAAGGACAATTATCACTACCTGAAAAATTTATTGACTGCACTGAACACTCTAGGGCCTCCTCATACATGCTGACACTTTGTAATTTAATGGTCCCGGATAAAATCAGATAAAGGGAGCTCAGGGAGAGGGAAAGAAAATCAGGGCATCTTCTCTGTAGGATTTTTCCAAGGCAGGCACACAAAATGTTAAATAGTGAAAGCCAGCCACAACACAAGCAAGCATTCATATATTTTTTACACGCTGATTAGTTCAAGTCATCGCCAACCCACAATCAAGGTATACACAAATTCCAGTTCTAATCTTGATTTAAATTTAAGTTCCTAATTTATATATAAAAAAAAACTTGAAATCCCTAACCAGCGATCTAGACTCAAAAGACCTCCACCTTACCCCTCTGCCTAACAAGTGCAAGCTCCCGAAAAAACTGAGCAAACTTAAGCACCACGTTTCCTCCATTTTTACCCCAGCTATATAAAACAAAACTGTATAAAGCAAAATGAATTCTGAATTTCATGCATCAGACGTATGCTCCGAGTCCTTGCTTACAACAGTCTCTTCACCCTCAAAAGGAGATGCTGGAAGCTTGCATCTTGTGCCCGTCTTCTTCAAGAATATCTTCTTCACCATCTTACAGAACTCCCTGCGGTTAATAAAATAGATTTCAATAATCCAGTTATAATTTAATGGAAAAGAGAAACGATATACAAGTTTCTTAATTACTTACGGCCATGGATCATCACCCACAAGCATCATATCGCCCTCATCATCTGTAAAAACAACAGCCCATTTTTTGGGTGTGGAGAGTTCTCCTTCGATTTCAAACATCTTCTCCAGCTCATTTATAAGATCCGTGTATCCTTTCAACACAGTTAAATCAAGAGCACGACCAACAGCAATCCCCTGCATTTGCACCTTTCCAGAATCAAAGAAAATCTTACTCATCAGAAGCTCAGACAGAAAGGAAAGAACTACGGAAGGCAGAACCTCAAATTTTACCTTAGTACGAGTTCTCATGGAGGTTGTGGAGCCTTGCTTGCTTTGTGACTCCTTTAACATCGCCTCTGATAAAACTTGGTTCTGTTCTTTCAAGTACATTGATACGTCCATTGTTTGGGCCCTCTCAGCCTCACTTGCAGCTGGACCAAGTCCTTTGGTGCCATTAGAATCAACAATAGGATATCCAGGCTCCTTCTCTGGAGGAGCAGAACTACTGGAGTTACTTGTCAGATCAATTCCAAACAACCGGCAACCTACAGAGTTCTCATACTTTCTCCCCTTCTCCACCTGCTCATTTATCAGGCAATTGCTTTGCCTTGATGATATAGGAGAGGAAAAACCAGAGATAATAGACTGTGTTGTAGCAAAATTATTGTCCCCCACTGAATCTGGAAAAAAGTTGAGAGAGCCATTCATGTGAGGTGAAGGCCAGATTCCTTCTGGTCGAGCCCTTGTGTTGCAGCTACTGCTACTATTGAGGAGATTGCTATCAATTTCTTTCTGCCTCATAGACCAGACATGGCTTTCAGAGCTTTGGACTTCAATACTACTCCCTAGTTGGGCTAGCTCATGGGACTGGGCTGGTCCATGATACCAGAAAGACGAAGCAGCTGAATTTGGAGTAATCACTACACTCCAATTAGTGCATAAATTTCAAGAAAGTATAGATTGAATAATTCAAATAGAGAAACCATGACTATCATTCCACATACCAGATGTAGGAATATCTGTAGGTCGAGGCCTCTTGGTCTTCATCACCTGTTGAGTTAGATTTGGGGAAGCAGGGGCTGCAAAAGGCTCTATGTCCCATGGAGAAACTCTCTCTGGCCTTTGAATAGTTGCTGGTTCATCCCATTGAATCTGTGGGGGAAAATAATAGGGAAAAAAGCATAAAAAACAAGACAATGAATAAGTTAGCATTCACATAAGAATTCCACAACTGTAATCAACCTTCAATGACCGCCATATAGAGCCAGACCACTCTGGAGAAATATCTCCAACTCCAACTATTGTTCCTGTGAACCTGATCATGCAGTTGCCACAAGAATTAAGGAACATCTTAAAACAACCATGAAACCCAGAAACCAAAAATATATGGAGGACATACCTTCTCTCAGGAGAATCCTCTCCCTCAAATCTCATCTTGAAGCGCATACCTACAGAAAATCCATTCTTAACAGCCTCCAGATATTTGTTCAGCCCGATGATATACTGGTTTGTCCTGCAGAAGGGTACAGAAAGTAAACTTTAGATTTGCGGGATAGGATGACCAATTAACAAGCACCGCACAGGTTTACAGTGATTAAGGAAATAATCAAACCTTGGCTTGTAGTACACAACAAAGAGGGTCTGTGTCAAAACAGCATGAGAGGCAGTAGCAAGCACTCCTAAGTGCATGCTTTGGCTGGATATCACTGATGATGGAATGGAGCTTTGCTGCCGAGCAAGACGTCGAACTCCAACTCGCAATTCCCCATTATCACCTCTACACAGCATATACAGTAGAATTGTAAGCAGAAACAGAGACCTGAATTGAATAATAAATCAGATCATCTAGGTCCAACTACCTAAGAAACACAAAAGCATCTCCTGCAACCAGTCTTTTGGAAGTGACAAATGTGCTCCATCCTGTAGTAAGTAAATGCCTTCGCGGTTGACCTAGTTAAATAAGTTAAAAGAAAACATGTAAAGTAGAAGATAAGAGTAACACAACAGGTTGTGCTCCTATTTTTCAGAAAGTCTAAACTCCAGCTCCTTAAGCTTTTCTCCGTTTCAGTAAATTGGAAAACAGCAACACTGAACAAAGTAAAATCGATATGGAACATTTACCTCTAAATATATGCTTGAACCGCCATTCAAAGCCATGGAGATCTCTGGCAGCCAGTTCCTGAGTTGGTGTTGCTTGGCTCATGTCCTAATGAATATGAAATAGTGGTAATAAAAAACAGAAGTTTTAATGAACAACCACTACTACATCTAAACACCATTTAAGAGTAATTACCAAAGGAGGCAAGCATTCAGTGGCATGCTTTCTGAGAACAGAGAAGCCTCCATGGGTGCTAGTATCAGAAGCTGTTAAAATTTTGCAAAAGGAATGAATTGTTCGCTTTGCCGGCTCAGGTGGACAAGGGTCAGGACTTGTAGGTTCGGTTTGCTGAAATTGAATTGTAGTACAAGAACAGTCATTCAGCAACCAAATGAAACAACAAGCCCGAAAACAAAACACACGAAAACCCAAAAAGGAAAAACATTTACTCACATCTGCTTCTGGGTGCAGAGTAATCTGAGCATAAACTTCATCCGTGTCTTGTTCAGCCTAAAAATTTAAAGAAAACAAAAGTGAATAAAAGAAAATAATAAAAAACACTTCAAAGTAAACAGAAATAGGAAACAAGAGCAACGGTATTAGAATTACCAGCAGTTGAATGTTTACAACACGACAGAGGATCTTAGGTGGAAGATTAAACCGTGGGATTTGCTGATTCAGTTCTTGATTTGTTGATGCTTCCAACTGCATAAAGAATCCACATGCCAAAAAACAATAAAGGTAGGGACTAAGATTTCGATCTAAGTGCTTTAAAACAATGAAAGTAGAGCTATGAAGAAAAATTAAAAAAAAAAAAAAGCTACACACTTGTTCCATGTGACCTTGAGGAAAGTAAAAAACTCTCTCTCCATCCTTTGGGACATCCACCAATGGCCCTGCACATGCCTTCCATAGCTCTGTATATAGATCATCACATCCTACACCCATCAAAAACCAAATTAAAACACACAAAATAACGGAAGTTCTTAAATAATGTTTAAGTGGGTCTAAAACTCTGTTTGGTTGCTGAGAAAACCCAAGAAAAGAAAAGAGAACAGCAGATTAATAAACATAAGTTTGGCATAATTTTAGTCCCTTAAAAGTAAAAACCTCCACTCCATCAAAATTTATAATCTTTTGCACACCAAGATTAATTAATAGTACAGCTCAAAGCCCCATTTATTTTGCCTTTCTTCTCCATTCTCAGCAACCAAACAAAGCAACAAAGGCCCATTCATTTTCTTGGTCGCCAAATCAACACTCACCTCTTTCAGCATGAGCCATCAAAAGAACCGGTCAAGCAAGGTGGTATCAGAGATGTAGAGAGAAAACGGAGTATAGAAAGAGAATCCGCTAAAGAGATGGAAGCTGGAGGAGGGAAGGAAAGAGAAGGTCTTTCAGGCAGTACAGGACTACCCCATTAAATGAGCCAGAAACCATATAAAACGCTGAGCAGACAGGACGGTTATGTAAGGAGTCATTTTACTTTCATAATTAAAGAGTATACAGGGAGTGAAAAGTGGCTCAGGCCCTCTCTCTCTCTCTCTCTCTCTCTCTGCCCCTCCTGTTTCAGTAACAAAACCGCTCCTGCTGCTTTATAGTCTTCTCACTCACACAAAAACCGCTCTTTTTTTTACACCACACAAGAGGGAGGAGTGTTTTGCTGCTGCTGCTGCTGACTTCTTGTTGTGATCTCTTTCTCTGTTTAAAAGGACTTAAAATCAACGTTATCGATATTTTTACCTAAACCCCGAATACTAGAAGAGCACTCTCTAGCCGCCCAAGATGTAATCTTTGAGCCTCATTCTGGTCTCTCTCTCTCTCCTGGTGTCTCTCTCTCTCCCTCTCTCTCTCTGTCTAGTTTTTAGTCACTCTCTACTCTCTTTCTAGTCTCTAGTCGTTTTAGCTTACCTTACATCTTGTTTGTGATTTTTCTTTCCATTTTATCTCTCGCCAATCGTTATTTACTGCTACATTTAAATAGCTAGGCATCAACCTATAGAATTAGAGTATATTAGACCGTACTACTACAACAGGGAGAAAAAAAAAAAGACAAGGCATCGGTGAGGCATCCATCCACGCTAGCCTCTTATTAACCACAGTTAAAAGCGTGCTTGTTTTTTCGTTTGAAAAAACGTTTTTTAAAAAATTATAATTTTTTTATTTTAAGTTAGTTTTTTTATAATTTTAAATTATTTTGATACATTAATATTAAAAGTAAATCTTAAAAAATTATTATTTTAATATATTTTTAATAAATATTAGTACTCCACCAAGGTTGTGTTTAAATATTAAAATTAAATATATACATAGGAATTAATTGAGATGTATTGATTTAGACCTTCTAAGTGGATTAAAAAAAAAATAAAGGTGGTGGCCAAGTGGTAAGAATTGGGATTAAGGGATTTGTTCCTTCTGTGGTCTCAGGTTCGAGTCTTTAGTTGCTTATATGATGGCCACTGGAGGCTTACATGGTTGTTAACTTCAGGACCCATAGAATTAGTCATAGTGCGCACAAGCTGGTTCAGACACCCATAATAATCTAAAAAAAATCAACAAATGCAGTGCACAAACTATATGATTGTCGACATCACATGAAACTCATTGGTGGGGTCCACCGTCAGACGGCTGCCTTAATACGTGCATTTTCCCTTGACGCGCATTACTTGGTGACGAAAACACTTTTCCTTGATTTAAATGGTGGGTTTTATTAACTAGTGGGTAAATTTGTATTCATAATTGATTTGCGTTATGCTGCTCCCAGGGGGTTGCTCACAACACAGCCATTAAACACTGCCTGACCCGAAAGTAAATTCGGAACATGATAGATCCGGCCATTACTTCAGGTTGGGTTTAAAAAAATCAGTTTGGAATTGATTCGGTTGATTCATTTAAAACTTTTTTTGATTTTTTTATTAAAAATTCTTCATAAAAATATTGTTTAAAATTAAAAATAAAATGATTATAAATTTAAATTAATCTAGATTAACTTGTAATTCAACCCAAACCAAGTTGAATTTAAAAACTTTAGTTTATAGTAGTTGGTATGGTTATCAAACTTAATTCAAATGTTAATATGGTTTAATACCTGAGTTGTGAATTGATTAATTTAATTTATGATTTGGGTAATTCGGCTTAAATTTAATTACAAAATACATTGTTTTAGATTGAAAAAAAAATTAAAGTTTGCTCATTTAGATTTCAGTGAATGAATTCTCAAAATAAATTGAAAACAAATTCAATATATGAATCAGTAAGTCGACTCACTGCCTTTGATAACTATGGTACTTGGAAAGCATAGCATTTATTTAAGGGTTAATGATGTCTTTTACTTTTCCACTCTCTTTTTAAATTGTGCTCCTCTACAAATTTAATGGTTCTATCATTAAAGAACTTCTTTTTTTAATTAAGATTTATGTTCTTCTCTTATGCTTTACTAATTAAAATACCATGTGGATACCTACAACATATAAAAAATAAATAAATGAAGAAAAAAGAAAATAACATCTGATTCTACCAAAAAAAAACAATAATTTTTTTTACTCATTCAAATATTATATTTTTAATTCTCTCTCTCATGTTTTCCTCTTGTTTTGTGTTTATCTCTATTTTATGTTGTAATTATCTATAATTACTATTTAACCACTATAAAATTTCTCATCGATCATCTATTATCATTTATCAAATATTTAATATTAGCTTAATAAGTGTCATAATAAAATAAAATAACATCTAATGAAAATGTTGTTGTCATAAAATTATGAGAAATTTAGTTTTTTTATGATTAGTTGTGTATTTGAGGTAATTTGACCTTATTGAAAAATAAAAGCAAATGGGTTTTTTAATTTCTTTATTTTTTCTTCTTCGTTTTTTCATTACATTCTACCTTTCAAATTTATTTATTTATTTACTATCCTTTTTTCATGTATAATATTTTTAAGAATATTTGCAACTAAATTCTCTTCTGCTTTAGTTTTATAATAAATTTCTATTAATTTAGGGTTTTTTATTCAAATTCTTTTTTCATTTTTATTCATAAATTTTTATTTTTCAGGTGATGATCTTGTCAGTCAATGCAAAGATTTATGACAAAAATCATTAAAAAACAAGAGTAAAAGTGCAAATTTAATAGAAAGAAATTGTAATTGGGCAGGATCCACATAAAAAAATACAAGGACAGAACCAACCCAATTATTTATTTAGCCTGCAAATCCTAAAATTGAGGATATGAAAACTGCAATATTCCCAATTAAATATATGATCAACATATTTATACATTCATTAAAAAAATAAAAAATAAACACAAGAAATGGATGGGTTTAATTTTGCTCTTTTATCTGAGAATGGTAACGCAAATAAGCCACTTGCTTTGCTAAAAGCTAGCTCAAACTCATTTGTTAATGCACACGGTGCTAATTTTAGTTATTTTAAAATTTTGTTTTATAAACGAGTTAAACTTGAGTTTAGCTATTTGAGCCATTTGAACAATGCAAAAAAAAAAAATGCTTTTTTTTTTAATTTTAATTTTGGTTCTTATTTTTTTATTTTTTTCTAATAATAACCAAAATTTCTATTTTATATAATTGATATTTAATCTAGTGTTAAAATATTCTAAATAATATAAACAAAAATCGATGACAACAAATAAAACCATGATGACTTAATGTAAAATGATAAATTTAAAAAGAATTAAGTTTAGTGACCAAGGTAAAAATAAAAAATTCAGATATTTATTTTTAAAAAATTGGTTATAAATAATAATATAATAAGTGAAATATAAAAGGACATACAATATCCTCAAATCTTAGTTTATTTTTTTAATTTATATTATAATCATAATTCTCCCTCTCTCTTTCCTTTCCCAACCTATAATCACGTACCATTGAAAATCAATATATGCGTGATAATCACGAGAAAATCATTGAAAATCAATATATGCGTGATAATCACGTGAAAATCATTTTTATTTTAATTTTTTTTTTATTTTTTTATTATTAAAATTATATAATATTTCAAAACCCTGAAAAAATACTAAAAAAAATATCCAATTGATATTCTTTCATCCTAACACGCTTTTAAATAATGTTTCACACGCAAAAACAAACCTCCATGGACTCACTTTCACCATCCACTCAAGTCATTAACTATGGATGGTATCAAAAACTTCCACGCTGGCTAGTTTGGCCATTGGAGTTTCTTGCCGTGTTATTGCATGAAGTGAGATCATAGAGAAGAGTCGAAATAATTATGACAATTAATGTTATAAACATCTCTGTAGGACATACGCAGAAGACATATAAAAATCGAGATTAAATTTTATAATACTCAAAACGATCAATCTTGAGTTTCAATGCTTTGTATTTGATATTATAATATAGAGTATTTTTTAAAAATATTTTTTTATTTAAAAATATATTTAAATATTTTTTTATTTTTAATGTCAACATATTAAAATTAACATTATTTTTAATATCAACATATTAAAATTAACAAAAAAAATACTAAAAAAATATTAATTTGATATTTTCTTAAGCTAATATACTTTTAAAATAGAGTCCCGAACACAAAAATAAATGATGATTTCAAGCATATGGTGAACACAAGCATAATATCTTACGAGATCTTGAGGGGCCGAGTTATATATCTCTTTGAAACTTATTTTATTTGCAATCATATATGTATCTAATATATTTGAAAGGTAAAAAAATAAATAATCGATCAAGTTTGAGGAATGTTCTTTTTGGATACTAGCACAATTAATATATATATTCATGAGTTGCATATTGTATCTACGACTCATAAATTATATGCTATATTTCCAACTCGGAAGTCATATGCATGTCTTGTAATTCTCTAGGAAAAGTGGTCACGACAGTTTGTTTCAAGTTTATGACTCCATATCACAAAAACTTAACCCAACAAGAATCACAGTTTACAAACACAATTCACAATTCACCTTCAACAAGCTTCACAACATACTATACAATTTAAAAAATCAACACATTTCATAATTCAAAATTAAACATAATGAAAATTCTCACAACATTATATTAAATTTAAACTAAATTTATAATTCTCAAAATATAAAGCATATAATATAACTACATTTAAAAATCATCTCAACTCATGGATGAGTCTACACCACCTCCCTAACTTGTCCATCTCAAGAACAAATTAGCATAGATTTGATACTAAATTAATAGAGAGAAAGTATGTATTATCCCTTTAAGTGTTGAGTGTGGGTGGTGATGGCAGCAACTAAAATTTAGCGATAGAGGGTGGAGAGAGGGCCTCATCATTGTAGAAAAAGAGGGAGGGAGGTTATCTCATAGTGACCAAAAGGGTGTTTCTCGGTAGGGAAAGAAAGTGATGGTTGTAGCAATAAAGGAAAGTGGAGGGAGTAGTGGTTGTTCAAAGAAAAGAAAAATAAAAAGAAACTAGATATGTGAGTTATAATTTGTTTAGAGTCGCGAGTCACATGTATAACATATAACTCATGAAAATATCCATTTTTTTTAAATATTTTTTGAAATGTAGTAATTTGAAAAGAAAAAAAAAAAGCCTCCAAGTTTGATTGGAATATAAAAAAACACATAATAGATTTAAATGAAAAAAATAATCAAGTTTATATAATGATATTTTTTAAATTTTTTAAAACCTCTCCTTCATGGCATGCCTCATGGCTACTTTTATTCTCCTAGAAGTAAGAATGCATGACTAGAGCATATGATCATATCAATGACCATGCTAAATGAAGCTTAAAAGAAAGTTTAATATTTTGATAGTAGTTTTTTTAATAATTTTTTATTTAAAAATATATTTAAATAATATTTTATTTTTTAAAATTAATATAATAAAACAATTTTAAAAAAATTAAAAAAATTAATTTTTTAATGCACGATGCAATGGCATGCAAGCGTTTACGCAGTGAAAAGAGAGATAATTGCTGGAATGGAAACCCGTCTTGGTAAAGGCGGCGGGACTCAAACAAGGAAATACATGTCACATCATCATACGGCACCACGAGAAGGGTGACCGCTCTTCGTTCCATTCCGTTATCTCGGCCGCCGTTACAGTTTATTTGCCGTCTATTTCTTTGTCTACATTGTGGCAGGCAGAGGTGTTGGCTCGTGTATGCCCGGCAGACCCAATTTTTGTTCTTGCTTTTGTAATTTTAATCTCTGAGGAATTTATGACATTTTGTTTTTTCGACATTGGAGAAAACAAATGGTAATTTACATGTTTTACTGACTCAGCAGGAGAGCACGTTAAGGGCGTTGGCTTTTGACGTGTCAGTTTCGTTTTATTTAAAACCCACTCTCCTTTCATTTGAGGTAATTACACGCGCATAATTTCACAGCTGACGGGAGACGGGGATTGGGTTTTTGTTTTCCAACTCTTAGAGCCTTTTTATTTCAAATATTTTCAGATAATTTTAAATGAAAAATAAATTTTAAAACATAAAAAATATATTATTGTAATATATTTAAAAAAACACTTTAAAAACAAATATTAAAACAATATCAAGCGGATTAATATGGTAATAAAGTGGGGGTTTGGTTTGTGTGTTTACAGTGAAGTTGCAAAGGTGATCTCTTAGGTGGTCCCTAGTACTCGTCATAATGAGAACCTAATTAATCTAGGCCACGTGGGTTTTTGTACCCACGTGTCAATATCCGACTTGTCTTCTATGTTCAATGCAGGACATTCTGTCTCCTTTTTCTTAAACACGGTGAAACTTCTCAAATTTTTAGGGTACAGAAAATTAATTAAACAAACGTCGTATCTTGTCCTCATCCTCCACGTGTTTTCACTTAAAGTCAGTTCCCCTGATAATTGTGTCGGCCCACAATAGGTTGATTCATGCACAAAAGAGTGTGTTTTAGTATTATAAGAAGCTTTTTTGTAGTTATGATTTAAATAAAATTATATAATACTTTTATTAACTAAATAAAATTAAATTTGTGATTGAGACAAAATGTAACCTTGATGATATAAATAAATACTTCAAAACTCAATCAGCTTTGTGGCTTGATTTGATAAATTATGATTTGAAAAGTTTCAAATTAATAAATAAATAAAATATAATTTAATTAATTTAATTAAGTTTTTAATAACTTGATTATCCAATCACATTCAATAAAATAAATACTTTTTTTTTCCAATAAAGATAGGATAGGGAATTAGTTATTGCATGGAGTATCTCCTTGTTCGGCTAATGATAGAACAGAAGTAAAATATATTTAAATTATAAAGAATTGATTGAAAATTACATATAAAAAAATTACTTTAATATTTCCTTCTGTCCTCGTCTTTATATATATATATAACCTGAATCCATTATTTTCACAATCCATTTTGACAAAGAAACGCATCCTACGATAGTGTTGTGCCACCTACTCCTTAGTTGGTAGGTGGCAAATTGTCATTCCATTAAAATCCAATTTTAACACAGATACAACAAGAGGTTTCTTATATGTACGGATAAAAGGCATAGTATTTACTTGTAAGGGTGCCCGTACTCCTCCACTACCGACTGAATCATAAGGTTATTTTTTATTTTTATTTTTTCAATGCGGAAAAAAGTTACACAGATATTGTAAACATGTTATTTATAATAAAGAAAAATTTTAATTGTAAATAAAAAAATAAGGTATATATTTAAAAAAATAAATTAAAAATTATAGGTGCTAATAAATATTATCATTTTTTTAACTCTAATCAAACATTAAATTGAAAAAATAAGAGAACATGAATATTAAAATATATGATATCACGCCACAAGAAGTTTTGTAATTTTATTTTATGATAATAAAAAGATTTGTAAGAAGAATAATGATTTAAATTCAAGTGGAATAAAACAAATTTCTATTAGAATTCCTACTTTTAAGTAATATATTTTCAAAATAATTAGCTTTCCAAGCCAAGTTGTTTATTTGACAAAAGCTGAAAGCGATCAAAATAAATAAAAAGAATTTGAATTATTTAAAATAAGAATAAAAAAATATATTCCTCCAATTCTTTCATCTTCTCGAGGCATTCTTTATTTTTTTACATAACCTTTTCAAAATAAGAAAAAAACGTATCTCTTTAATTAAAAATCATTCATCTTATCAATGCTATTTTATTTTTAACATTTCTTTAACAAAATAGTTGTTTTTGTGAATAATAGCTTATTTAAACCATAAAAGAAAGTTTTAAAAAATAAAATTTTGATAATTTCTACATGAACGAATAAAATAAAAACCTCGCTTATTATGACAAGGAACAAGAATTGGTGGAGTTAATTAAAATATCCCAAGTATATATTTAATGACTTTAGTATAATAAACTTCTATTTAAATCAAAGGCAAAAATAGGCATTGTTTAACTTTCTTAAAAAAATATTGAAATGACTAAATTTCGAGTTGATCTTATTAAATTTAGATTTGCTTGTAAAATTTTTTACACCGGGTTATGAATTTAGTTATGCTAAAAATTATTTGTTGGAATATATTTCTTATTTAATTACACAAAACTAAAAATATATATTTGCAAGAAAGCAATTGGATAAGGTTTAACAAAAATAAATGAATGGTAATAACAAATTAATACCTAAAATAAATTTTTAGATTATTTATTTTCATGAAATTAAATTTAAATTATAAAAAGAGAAAATTAACGATAAAAAAAGTTAAAAGCCTAAACCTAGTAGGTTAATGCACTGAACTCATAAAGAGAAAGGTTAGGCTCACACACCTAATATTTTTTGTTGTTTTTTTGGATTGGCATCATTCTTCTCTTTTCTTAAAAGAAAATAAATAACATGTCATTTACATGTTTTATTTTCAACTATCCAAGAGATGGTCAGAAAATCGAGCATGTGTTTTCAGAAAAAAAAAATCATTTTTCCACTTATTTATTTAAAAACACATGACAAACATCCTTATAATCTAAATAAATCAATCTATAAATTCAAATAATCTTAAAATTGCTCCAATAACACAATCAGACTGTTTTCCACTTATTTATTTAAAAACACATGGCAAACATCCTTATAATCTAAATAAACCAATCTATAAATTTAAAAAATCTTAAAATTGCTCCAATAACACAATTAGACCGGAAAAAATTTCTTTCTCAACCCCTATCTACTTTTTGTAGCAAGATAAATGGTAAAAAAATACCTTATTGAAACTACTCTTGTCATATGAAACTCGTTGCACCAAAAATAACTTTTTTTATTGTTAAATATGATCAATCAATAACTTTCTATCTCATTCATTATTTCCAGCGAGTTTCTCTCTCATCTCTCAAATTTAAGAATTGAAAATTAAACAAAATAAAGTTTTGGATCAAAATAAAAAGATGTCAGACTAAAAGGATCGAAAATGAAATTACAAAACTTTAAAGGAAAAAAAATGCTAAATAGCCATTCCATAAACAATATTTAATAAAAAAAACTCAATCTCGATATTGGTTCCTAAATTGTAATCTTTTTACAAACACCAAAACTAAAATCTTTCTTGCAAAATTGGGCATGAACTTGATGACGAGATTTTTTTGACACCATGATAACTATATAGAAAATAGATAAAAATAAATCACAAAACTCAATTCTTAATCAACAAATATAAAATCATGAAACAAATTCTGACTGAAAAAAATAAAAAACATTATTACAATCCATCGTATTTATCCCTAAATATAATAGTATCAGCATATTAGAAATGCCATACATTTTATATTTTTGCTAATGACAAACTTAGTTATTTCACATGACATGTAGCAAAATAAACAACTAAGTTGTCTCATAAAACAACTCTAAAATCTCAAACTAACTGGAAAGTATAGAAATATAAAAGAACAAGTTTAATCAATCACACAATAAATTTATATAGTTCAACAACTTAAACATACTCCTTAGACAGGATGATATGAGAAATTCATTATGAGAAAGTAAGATATTATAATATGTCGCATAAAATTGTTCTCTCATTCGAGATCCCAAAATAACCTAAAACTCATATTTTCTATATTCTCTCCACTCACCTAAAGCATAAAGAATATTTATTTTCTCAAATTCAAATAAACCTTAACCCTAAAATATGATAACTTTAAGCTTTTATATATAAACCAAGTGTATGAATATTTATTTTCTCACATGGACCTATAATTTAAGATAAACTTAATAAATCTTCACATTTGCTTAAATTGAGTCAACTTATAAAACTTGAACTCTTTTTTATCTTCCTTACCAAATATATTTTAAGTACTACACAAACCAATAAAGTCCAAGAACTATTTGAACCTGACTATAAAGATAGGCTTTGTCAACATATCTGTACAGTTCTTAGTTGTAGCTATCTTCTTCATTTATACAGCTCCCTATGATATGATATCTAAAACTAAGTAATACATGATATTAATATGTTTAATCTTTTCATGGTGCATCTAGTTTTTCCAAATGGATAGCACTCTAGCTATCACAATATATATCAATCAACTTATATAACAAACCAATATTACAAGCCATACATATAAGCTATAAAGATGTAGCAAATATTTTGTTCGATTTGCATTCTAGATTTTTGCTCTAGCATCTTATTTGCTTTACTTTAATTTTGTTATGCAGCCTTTTGTAGTGTAGTTTGAATCATCTCAGTGAACTATTCTGGTGGTGGATGGTGTCCATGGTGGAGTGACGATAAGTCTCCAAAGAACTTCTCTTTCTTCTTTTTTTCTACTATTCGTCTACTGTTATTGCCTATCTTTTAAATCATACTATTAGATTACCTGATCTTATTGGATTTAATGAAGTTGATAACCCAAGTATCTAGTTTCTTTTACTTGTTTAAAAACACTATAATCACCTGAGTATCTCTTTTTTACATTAAAAAACTTGGATTGATTTGTGGTGTATCATATGTCACCGATGTAGATTTTTTCTATTATCTTTAGTGTAGATACACAGTTCCTTACATTTCCGGACTTCTTATAAAAGTTGAATATGATGTCTGCTAAAGTTAAAAAGAAACATAATAATGAGTCAAGAAATCATTAAAAGGGGATTGATTTGTGGTGTATCATATGTCACTGATGTAGATTTTTTTTATTATTTTTAGTGTAGACACACAGTTCCTTACATTTTCGAACTTCTTATAAAAGTTGAATATGATGTCTGCTAAAGTTAAAAAGAAACATAATAATGAGTCAAGAAATCATTAAAAGGCTAAAGTTTGTATGGCTAGATCGACGTGGAACATAAGACTTTTAAAATTGACTCCTAAAAGAAAAAATAAGCATAAAAAAGAACCACACACAATGATAATAGCATTAAGCAATATGTTGATCAAGATTGTTGCTTTACTTTATTTTATACTTTTACTCACTGAAGGATTTTTCAAGGTTGACATATTAGATTTTATGCATAAACGACTAGCTAAATAGAGTGTCCTAGGCTTGTGCCTTTCTCTCTTTTCAAATTACTTGTCTTCCTCTAAACTTACAGGTAAATTTGAGAAAATCTCAATTTAGTTCTCAATTGATTCATCCATTCTCAATTATCCCAAAAAAAATTTATCAATTGAGTCCCAGATGCTTCTAATGTTTCTCAATTGGGTTTTTCTGTCAAATTTTTTCTCCATATTCTATGCCATAAAAGATGTTGATTTAGAAAACAATTGATGAGGAATTTATTAAAAATTGATAAAAGGATCCAATTGAGAAATGTTTAGAGACATAATTGATA
Source organism: Populus euphratica (assembly GCF_000495115.2). Lineage (NCBI taxonomy): Eukaryota > Viridiplantae > Streptophyta > Magnoliopsida > Malpighiales > Salicaceae > Populus > Populus euphratica. Next base: position 582,980 of record NW_011499861.1, read on the forward strand.
ATATTTTTATTTTGGGATTTATTTGATAATCAGATAATAAGTTAAGGGTTTATTTTGAGATTTTTCTTAAAATCTCATCCTATCTATTTTTAATTTCCCCTCTTGACCATATCTTTCTTTTTTTTTTCTTCTTTTTTTAATTTGCTAGGGGTTAAGATAGCAAAATTTATCTAAGAAGAAACTTTGTCTAATTGAATATGATAAAAGCAACAAAAAGGTGGATTCAAAGAATAATAAGATTTTTTTTTCAAAAAAGCTTGTTTTAAAAATATATTTTTTATTTGAAATTAAGTTTTTAGTGTTTTCAGGTTGTTTTAACGCACTGATGTCAAGAATAATATTTTAAAAATAAAAAAAATATTTTGATGTATTTCCAAATAAAAAATACTTTAAAAAATAACTGCGAAGACCTTCTAAAATAAAAAAAATGGAGAAAAGGAGCACGAGATAATTAATATTGGAAAGTGATATACACACACTGCTAATATTTGCTAGGTAAGCGTAGAAAACTTTTTTGTGTGCAAAAACTAAAATGTCTTTGAAACTAAACAATAATAATTATGAAATTATTAGCAAATCCAATGCTAAAACATTTGGATGGTATCAGCAATTTTTTTTTTTTTAAGGTTAA
>NW_011499861.1:583655-586994 GCF_000495115.2 Populus euphratica
ATATTGTTGTCCAAACAAATAAAAAATGATAAATTAACTTCATGAAAATTTAAGATCAATCCATTTGATTTTTTAGTTAAAAGTTAAATCATAATTTTAGTATGAATGTCCATAGTAATCAAAGGTATATTTATAGTAATTTCCTTATAGGGTTTAGGTTCTAGTCATATTAATCATGACACTTGTATGAAGTTAAATAATTTCCTTATAGGGTTTAGGTTCTAGTGATATTAATCATGACACTTGTATGAAGTTAAATTGATTTAATTATTTTTGAGAACATGGTAAAAGCGTGAAGAATAACTTAATTTTTTTATTTTTTGGGTAAAAAGTAGGTTTGCATGCATGTTTGAATAGATTTTCTTTGTATTTTTATTAAATTTGAAATTTAAGAAAAATTAAGAAATTAGTTATAGAACTTGGATAAAAAAAAAATTCAGTTGGGCTTATAGGCTTTTTTATTTAAAATAATTTTTATATATTTTTGAATTATTTTGATATATTAATATTAAAAATAATTTTAATATATTTATAAATAAAAATATTTTAAACTATCACTTCTATCATAATTCCAGTCACTTTATAAATAAAAATATTTTAAACTATCAATTCTATCATAATTCCAGTCACGCATATGAACAAGCTCCCAATCAACGCCTTGCATGATTTAGTGTCAAGTTTTTTTTTTTTTAAATGAGACATCCAGCATATGTTGTTTGCGTATTTTATGAGTATGATAGCTGAGAGATTGAAGGGAAGAAAAACCGAGTGGCAAATTATTGGTCGACTAAAAATTTGAAGTGTGTGGTGTTTGGGGGGCGAATATCATCGTGGGAAATGAATCGAATGAGGCGGTGGTGGTGTGGATGCGCAGAGGCTTATTTTGTTTTATTTCCTTTAATTTAGTGAAGAATCGTAGCGAAAGCATAAAGAGATCGTTAACAAGGACTAAAACTTTAACTAAGCTAAAACCGAGATTTTATTCCTCCAGCATCTTTTCAAATCTAAGCAACTCTTTTGACTAACTAGAAAGGAAAATCCCATTAATCATGTTTTACTTGGAGATTACAATGAGCTGGATTTTTTCCCCGTCGATCTCTAAACCCAAATATTTAAATTAATCACCTTTCTTCTCATTTAATTTAGTGAAAGCTAGTTTATATATATATATATATATATATATATATATTATCCAAGACAAAATAATTTTTAAACACAGTTAAAACCAAACATGAACTTAATATCTCAAGAAATTTCATAATATTTTTAAAAGAATAAAATAAAAAGTAGAATTGTATAATCTTATGCGTCCGTCCGATCCGATCTGTAGCTTCCTCTGGGACTAGAGATTAGATCCCCTGTAAATTGTTAAAAAGAAAAAAGGTTAGATATTTAACCAAATGGCAAATTAACACAAAATTAGCGGTTCCTCGTGACCTGACTGGAATGCCTTTTCTGGGATTGGAGGCCTCGTATCTTGACAGAATCTTCTGCATTGTTCCCGTTACTTCGGGCTGTTGATCATAAAAGAAGAAGAAAAAAAAAATCTCTCTCTCTCTGCGTGGTTGGCTGATGCTAAAGTTAAGTAGGTGATTAAGAGAGGGAAAGAGCTGTTGACCTCTCTCTAGACAAAGTGCCCTCCTTTTGCAGCATAATATAATGGCAAAATTCATGATTGGTGGGGGCTGGTGATCTTGTACGAACACCCCATGTGGAGACCAATTCAGTTTGTGCTCCTTCGCTACCCTAAACCTTGCAAATTTGAGGTGCCCCACAATTCGGAAAGGGTTTGCCCCTATTGCTATGGTTTTTCTCCTCACGCCCACCTGTGTTTGTGTACACTTGGTAATAGGGTACACTGTATAATTATTATTAAATTATAAGCATTCGAAGTATTTATGACCATCACAAATACAGATTTTACTGAAATGCATAGATATTTAACTTTATCAATTTTATTTGGTTAAGTTTTGATTTAATTTTTTTTTTTAAATTAAATTATATTTTTATTGATCATTTAAGTTATTTTAGATTTTTCAAATCAATAAATATCATATCAAAAAAAATTTATATAATTATTTTTAAATTATAAACATTCAAAGTATTTATAACCATAACAAATATAGATTTTATTGAAATGGGGAGATATTTGACTTTTTCAATTCATCTTAATTATTTTTTATTTATTTAATTTTTAATTTTAATTTTTTTAATATCAAACCTAGTCATTTGAGAGATTTTAGATCTTTTAAATCAATCAACATCATATCTAGAAAATTTTTATATAATTTAATTTGAAGTTAAGATAAAACAAGAATTTGAGTAGAAAATTTTAGTATTTACCCTCTCGATCAAAATTACTGGGCAACTAATTTTTTTTATTTTTAATGTTAAAAATAAGTGGTCCGAAAGGGACATTTATCTTATGCTGATCTGGTTACCCTGGGAAAGATGAAAGAAACTAGCATTTGGAAGAAAATCAGGAACGATTGGACAAGATGCAGTTGGAGGTATCGTTTTCCAACTTAGTGTTACTTTCTTTTTTAAGAATAAAAGGGAGTTTCCTTTATTTACATTCGACAACCATTATATTACACTGCTTCTTCTTTTATATAAGTGTCTTTCTTTTTTTGGTATTCTCCTTTCAAATGTCATTTAAGAAGTCAAAATATACTAAATACTCCACTTTATTTTCTCCTTTCAAGCTCCTTATTTATTCCGACGAAATCAATCAACTAGTAACTTCATCTTGCAAAGATATAGAGAAATAGTAATTTTGTAATTAAATCTGTTTGAAAGTTTGGTAGCTATTAAGGTTTAAAATGTTTTTAAAAAAAAATAAAAAAAATAATTTTAATAAAACACCTGTTCTCAAACGGACCTGAATATAAAATTGCACCTGCCGATTATAAGGAAGAGGGCCAGAAGGCTTGATGTAAAGCCTTTCTTTCATTCCTGGAATGAAGAAATAAGGCCCACTATAGAAGGAAAGATCTCTTCATAATAAAGAGAAGAAAGGAGCCAGGACAGGTGTCGCATCGTGCATGTGGAGACCAATTCAGTTTGTGCTCCTTCGCTACCCTAAACCTTGCAAATTTGAGGTGCCCCACAATTCGGAAAGGGTTTGCCCCTATTGCTATGGTTTTTCTCCTCACGCCCACCTGTGTTTGTGTACACTTGGTAATAGGGTACACTGTATAATTATTATTAAATTATAAGCATTCGAAGTATTTATGACCATCACAAATACAGATTTTACTGAAATGCATAGATATTTAACTTTATCAATTTTATTTGGTTAAGTTTTGATTTAATTTTCTTTTTTAAATTAAATTATAT
>NW_011499861.1:587004-604080 GCF_000495115.2 Populus euphratica
AAGAGAGGGAAAGAGCTGTTGACCGCTCTCTAGACAAAGTGCCCTCCTTTTGCAGCATAATATAATGGCAAAATTCATGATTGGTGGGGGCTGGTGATCTTCTACGAACACCCCATGTGGAGACCAATTCAGTTTGTGCTCCTTCGCTACCCTAAACCTTGCAAATTTGAGGTGCCCCACAATTCGGAAAGGGTTTGCCCCTATTGCTATGGTTTTTCTCCTCACGCCCACCTGTGTTTTTGTACACTTGATAATAGGGTACACTGTATAATTATTATTAAATTATAAGCATTCGAAGTATTTATGACCATCACTAATACAGATTTTACTGAAATGCATAGATATTTAACTTTATCAATTTTATTTGGTTAAGTTTTGATTTAAAATTCTTTTTAAAATCAAATTATATTTTTATTGATCATCTAAGTTATTTTAGATTTTTCAAATCAATAAATATCATATCAAAAAAAATTTATATAATTATTTTTAAATTATAAACATTCAAAGTATTTATAACCATAACAAATATAGATTTTATTAAAATGGGGAGATATTTGACTTTTTCAATTCATCTTAATTATTTTTTTTATTTATTTAATTTTTAATTTTAATTTTTTAAATACCAAACCTAGTCATTTGAGAGATTTTAGATCTTTTAAATCAATCAACATCATATCTAGAAAATTTTTATATAATTTAATTTGAAGTTAAGATAAAACAAGAATTTGAGTAGAAAATTTTAGTATTTACCCTCTCGATCAAAATTACTGGGCAACTAATTTTTTTTATTTTTAATGTTAAAAATAAGTGGTCCGAAAGGGACATTTATCTTATGCTGATCTGGTTACCCTGGGAAAGATGAAAGAAACTAGCATTTGGAAGAAAATCAGGAACGATTGGACAAGATGCAGTTGGAGGTATCGTTTTCCAACTTAGTGTTACTTTCTTTTTTAAGAATAAAAGGGAGTTTCCTTTATTTACATTCGACAACCATTATATTACACTGCTTCTTCTTTTATATAAGTGTCTTTCTTTTTTTGGTATTCTCCTTTCAAATGTCATTTAAGAAGTCAAAATATACTAAATACTCCACTTTATTTTCTCCTTTCAAGCTCCTTATTTATTCCGACGAAATCAATCAACTAGTAACTTCATCTTGCAAAGATATAGAGAAATAGTAATTTTGTAATTAAATCTGTTTGAAAGTTTGGTAGCTATTAAGGTTTAAAATGTTTTTAAAAAAAAATAAAAAAAAATAATTTTAATAAAACACCTGTTCTCAAACGGACCTGAATATAAAATTGCACCTGCCGATTATAAGGAAGAGGGCCAGAAGGCTTGATGTAAAGCCTTTCTTTCATTCCTGGAATGAAGAAATAAGGCCCACTATAGAAGGAAAGATCTCTTCATAATAAAGAGAAGAAAGGAGCCAGGACAGGTGTCGCATCGTGCTTGAGCCAGTCATCAACTGCAGAATTAGGTTCAAGGACGTTAGCACCTCTTAAATTCAGACAATAGTAAGTACCTCTACTGATAACATACAAAGGCTGTTGGAATTCAAAAAACGATTTGCATGTCTCTACCATTCATTAACTTAACCATGCTGAATCAATAGTTTAGGAGCGCTGTAGACAAACTAATAAATGCAATTCATGGTTCTTTCATATTAATTATTTGTCTTTTTTTTTTCAATTTTATTTGGTTAAGTTTTGATTTAAAATTCTTTTTAAAATCAAATTATATTTTTATTGATCATCTTTTTTAAATTAAATTATATTTTTATTGATCATTTAAGTTATTTTAGATTTTTCAAATCAATAAATATCATATCAAAAAAAATTTATATAATTATTTTTAAATTATAAACATTCAAAGTATTTATAACCATAACAAATATAGATTTTATTGAAATGGGGAGATATTTGACTTTTTCAATTCATCTTAATTATTTTTTATTTATTTAATTTTTAATTTTAATTTTTTAAATACCAAACCTAGTCATTTGAGAGATTTTAGATCTTTTAAATCAATCAACATCATATCTAGAAAATTTTTATATAATTTAATTTGAAGTTAAGATAAAACAAGAATTTGAGTAGAAAATTTTAGTATTTACCCTCTCGATCAAAATTACTGGGCAACTAATTTTTTTTATTTTTAATGTTAAAAATAAGTGGTCCGAAAGGGACATTTATCTTATGCTGATCTGGTTACCCTGGGAAAGATGAAAGAAACTAGCATTTGGAAGAAAATCAGGAACGATTGGACAAGATGCAGTTGGAGGTATCGTTTTCCAACTTAGTGTTACTTTCTTTTTTAAGAATAAAAGGGAGTTTCCTTTATTTACATTCGACAACCATTATATTACACTGCTTCTTCTTTTATATAAGTGTCTTTCTTTTTTTGGTATTCTCCTTTCAAATGTCATTTAAGAAGTCAAAATATACTAAATACTCCACTTTATTTTCTCCTTTCAAGCTCCTTATTTATTCCGACGAAATCAATCAACTAGTAACTTCATCTTGCAAAGATATAGAGAAATAGTAATTTTGTAATTAAATCTGTTTGAAAGTTTGGTAGCTATTAAGGTTTAAAATGTTTTTAAAAAAAAATAAAAAAAAATAATTTTAATAAAACACCTGTTCTCAAACGGACCTGAATATAAAATTGCACCTGCCGATTATAAGGAAGAGGGCCAGAAGGCTTGATGTAAAGCCTTTCTTTCATTCCTGGAATGAAGAAATAAGGCCCACTACAGAAGGAAAGATCTCTTCATAATAAAGAGAAGAAAGGAGCCAGGACAGGTGTCGCATCGTGCTTGAGCCAGTCATCAACTGCAGAATTAGGTTCAAGGACGATAGCACCTCTTAAATTCAGACAGTAGTAAGTACCTCTACTGGTAACATACAAAGGCTGTTGGAATTCGAAAAACGATTTGCATGTCTCTACCATTCATTAACTTAACCATGCTGAATCAATAGTTTAGGAGCGCTGTAGACAAACTAATAAATGCAATTCATGGTTCTTTCATATTAATTATTTGTCATTTTTTTTTAAAAAATCTTGGGTAAGGTTTTGAAAATGATTTTATATTATTTTATAATAAATTTATTTGAATGGAAGCTTGTTGAGCTCAAAAAAAATATACACACACACTATTAGTGAGATATGTTGTGGACTAGAGTAGTGTTTGTAATTGTAGTATTAATAATTTTTTTAAATATTTTTTATTTAAAAATATATTAAAATAACATTTTTTAATTTTTAATATTAACACTTTAAAACAATTTAAAAACCAGAAAAAATTAATTTGAAACAATTTTGTTTTTCCAAAACCACCGTGTAATCTTAAAAACAAATTATATCCGGTGGGTTTGTTTTTGCATTTAAAAAATGCTTTTAAACATTATTAAGATTACACGGTGGTTTTGGAAAAAAAAAATTGTTTCAAATTAATTTTTTCTGGTTTTTAAATTGTTTTAAAGTGTTAATATTAAAAATTAAAAAATATTGTTTTAATATATTTTTAAATAAAAAATACTCTAAAAACAATTACTTTCGCATAATAAACATTATCCGAATACAAATTATATCAGGTGAAGGATAAGGAATAGGTAATTGTAAAAACTTATTCGTCGCCTAACATCATCGTCGTAGAAATGGCTCGTTCGTTGTCCGCCGCTACTTGAAGTCTTTATTGCATCATTAGATGGACACAACGTTGAAGAACCTAATCACAAGCTAACAAGAGAGGAAGCAAATCGTAGAATGGAAAATTTAAAAGAAAAGCCCAGTCTGGTGTTTAAATGGCGAAAGAACTTCACATTAATGGAAGATCTTAGGGATTAATTAAAGGGTAGGAGCAGAGAGCTTCAAGGACGAGCTAGAAGAGAGGTCTCCCTCCCTCCCTGCCTTTCTCTCTCTTAAATAATGGGAAGCAATAATATTTTATAGCTTTTTATGAAGTAGAGTAAATTATTCATAGAACATCTGCTCATGATATGTCACTGTTACCTGCCCACCACCACACTGTTATTCCATAACATTTTATCATCTTCATCTTTTTATATCAAGTTTTATTAAAAGTTGAAAAATGTGTCTAATTAAAAACGTTTTACCAGAATTAATTGTACTTTAAAAATGTGTATTTATAATGTTTTAATTGATAAAAGATATATGAAAAACAATGCCCCCATAAAAAGTAACAAATAGAAAATAGGCATGGATACTTATAAACTTATTATATCATTAAAAGCTTTTTTTTCGTTCCACAGAGATCTCAATTGCTTAGAACCAAATGGAATGATTGTGCCTTTTAAATTTTGCGAATTTTAATTAATTTTTTTAATTTTAAATAATAATCTCTCAACTTTATTATTTTCTTTATCTTGTGATTTGATACCGGATTAAATCGATTTTACAGATATTTTTAAAAATTTAATATAAATATAAAATGATTCTTAAATGATTAGCATCAATTAGTATCTTTCTGGATTGATTCGCGTGCCCATAACGGGAAAGATAGCTATGGAGAAAATATTTTATGTGGTTAGGATAATCAAATGGAAGAAATTTAAGTTGTGAGAAAATAAAATAATAATAATAATAATAAAAAGACTTAAAACGATATAAATGTGACTTTCAAAATTGTAAATTCAGAAAAGAAGCTGAATCGTAGAAATTTTTGAGATGTCACGTCACATATGAGCGTGCATGGAGACATGTACTAGCCAAATTATTGATGACCCAAGCATGTGACAAGAATAGTAGTTCGATCAAAGTAAGTAAATGCTGGAGAGGCCTCCCAAAAGCACTGTTATTAAACATTAATGAGCAAATTATTGGCCTTTGTCTCATAACTTGCAGAACACAACCCCAGCCATGGGCTTTCCCCCCATCCTTTTAGGTTTTTTATTTACATAAAAAAGAATGAATGGATGGGCTTTTGTTATCTTTGCTTATTAGCACCTTTTTTAATATTGGTGAAATAACACATTTAAAAAGAAATATTAAAATAACATAGTTTGTACATATTGTGATTGAAAAATACAATATTTATATCATGTTGGTATTCTAAATAACTACATCTAAAAAAAATTATAAATGGAAAGGAGAGAGAAGAGAAAAAAAAATTCAAAAAACAAATCAAAACTTTGATTATGATACTACTAATATCATAACAAAAATCTAGATGAACCGAATCAAATAATATCAATGTCATAATTGAAAAGAAATATCAAAATAACATAGTTTATACATGTTATGATTGAAAAATGCAATATTTATAGCTTGTTGCTATTCTAAATAACTACATCTAAACAAATTATTAAATTGGAAGGAGAAAAGGGAGAGAGAAGAAAAAAAAATTGGAAACATATCGAAGCTTTGATAATGATACTACTAGTATTATAAAAATGATCTTATTGAGACGAATCCAACGACACGAATGTTATAATTGAAAAGAAATATCAAAATAATATAATTTGTACATGTTATGATTGAAAAATGCAATATTTATAGTTTGCTGCTATTCTAAATAACTACATCTAGAAAAATTATTAAATGGAAAAGAGAGAGAAGAGAGAGAAAGAAAGAAAGAAAAAACTTTATAGATATATCAAAACTCTGATTGAGACACCACTAGTATCATAAAAAGTTTTTAATGAAATGAATTCAACGACATTAAAGTTATCAAAGATGGCAAGTGGTTCACTTGTCTTTAGCAATAAGAAACAATTAGATCACCGTTGATGGCCTCTCTTGATATCATTAGATTAATTTTATTGTCATATTTTTTATGATGTTAGTGGTGCCGTAATTAGAGCTTTATTGTGTCTTTAAGATTTTTCCTTTTCTTTTTTTTTTTATTCTCCTCTCTCATGCCAATTTAATGTGTGTTTGATGTCACTATTCTATACAAGTTATAAATATCATGTATAAACTATACTATTGTGCCAACATTTTTAATTGTGTTAATTTAAAAAAAAATATCATGAGCTTTACACTTTTTTTCCATACAAATAATGACTCACTTTTGACCTAATTGGACACTTCTAAGTCATTGTCTCCTTGTCTAATGTTGAGAATCGTGAGAACTATCAGCACTCCATCGCTCCTGCCTCTTACCATAGTTTTTTTTTACCAATCTCAGCTTTTAACTCTTCAAATTCCCCTCTCAAATTTCAAGGCTAATCATAATTTACTCCAATTTCCCCCCTAATCCTCTGTACGATCTGATGAATTCTATCAAACATATCCTGAATGAATAAATTGGGGCCCTTGTGACCCTTTCCTAGTCCAGATCCTGCTCCATAAAAGTCTGAAACAGTTCTAAAGAACATGAAACACAAAAATCAAAGCATAGGTCGCCCACACGCTAACGCTGGAGCCAAGAGACGAAAGTTTCAATAAAAAGGGGATGTCCTGGACTTGTACACACTGCTTTCAGCCGTGTAATTTGCAGCTCCATGTTATTTAACCACCCACGTGTTGCTATACAATAATAGTGGGGGATTCTTGACGGTATCAAGCTGGGATAGCTTGTTCTCTCGAGGTGCTCACGAGATTTTTGCCACTATCATAGTCTTTATCTCTATTTGAACCATCATCATTCAACAGGAATAAATCGTATGTGAAATCAAATCTACCACAAGAACATGCAAATAGTAGTTGTGAAGCCTTGCAACAGCAAATCAGCCAAAATTCACCTGCACTGTGATCGAATTAATTCCTTCAAAAACTGGTATCTTATTTTTCACAAGCCCGCTGACAGCAACGCATACATGTATAGTACACAAACTACAACTCAATTAACCAAAGAATATAGGCCTAAATTAAATCACAGATGCAGCCGAGCAAGATTGAAAAAACTCTTCACAACAAAGCCTGAACGGGGGTTTGTTACACAGACCCCATAAAACACATTGTGGAACTATCATCAACTCTTCAGGAAATCACCGCCAGGCTGTGGCCACAAAATCAAGTCATTACTGCAATATCATAGGAAGTTGCAAGCAAGTTTATTACTTGGTAAAACCAGTTGACCACAACGCAAAGAGTATACCATCTTCTTGTAATGTGATGAAAAACCTTGATGGCCACATAACAGAGCTCAACTCCCACATGAGATTCTGAAAGAGAGCACAACAAAATTGTAAGATCTCTCTTGTAGTTGCATGTATATTTAAAAAGTACAAGGCGGAAATATGTTAAAGATGTTACATCAAACAGCAATTAGCATTGCAAATTTAAAACAATCAAAGACATCCCAAAACAAGGCAGCTACAGGTCCATAACATGAGATCTCCTGAGGGCTTAACAATAGATTCAAGGAAGATTGTAAAAAACAAAGCAAAGTAAAAATCTGATGAGCAAAGTACAAATTTCCAGTTCTAGAGAAGAATAATCAAACATAGAAGATCATAAGCTATCAGAAATGTCAGCATGATGATTCCTACACTGTACGATAACTTCATAAAATAATGTTAATAGCCTTCAACTACAAAAACACTGTACTGGTGATAAAACTATGCAATTTACCATATATGTTCTATGCTGTTGGTGCTAACCGAGTCAGTTTGGAAATTTACAACACTCTTCCCTGTTGAATCAAGTATATTGTAACATTCTGCTAGCACAGGCTTTAAATTCACAGTTTCAGTTTACAATGCCATGGCATTAAAGAATCAGTTGAGATTAAATATGAAATAATGACCAAATGCTGTTAAGAAAATTTTAAGAAGCCTTGCATTGAAGGGGTCTTGTTGACTACAAACACGAGAAAAGAAAATATGACACTTGCATGATACAAAACACAAGACAACCAAGAGGCCAAGTATCTACACTACTCACACTTTGTAAGAGAAAACAAAGCAGATGCAGGTACACCCTAGAAACTTGCAGACTCTCAGGAGGCCTCTCCCTCTCTTGCAGGAAACACAATGAAACATGCATTGATTAGTACTACAGAAACATTCAAGAGAACAGAACAATCAAGTCTGTTAAAAAAAAAAATCACAATGAAAACAGGTTATGGTACCATAATCATAACACCGTATAAAAATCATGTTGATTATATCATTATTACCTGTTGCAATTGTTCGGTGAAGATAACCAATTACATTATATCAAGTTAATAGGAATGGTTAAATAAGGCATTCCCTGTATACGTGCAAAGCAATTAAATTCATTTAAAAGACTCACTACGATTGACATAATTTTATTTTTTTTCCTGATACACGAGCAATGCTACTGATCTTATCCAAAACATAAAAAGAAAAAAAAAAGACAACTGAGAAAAACAGAAGCAAAACAATAGAAACAAAGAATATGAGATGATAAATGTAAAGCTAATATAGCTACTCACTCAAACAACCGGACAATTGTAAGTGCTGCAAATCTGGTGCAATGCTGCTTGATTTGCTGGATCAAGATTTTCACTGATGATCTGGGGAAATCTCCCAGGGGAAAGAGCAGAAAGCTTTGCTAATGAAGTAGCTAAGAATTCCCGAGGATCTTTTATGTCCTTCAGAGGATCCTCCTCCCTCTTTCCAGCGTTGTAAAGATTGACAAATGCAACAGTATAACCTGTATTTTCAGCAATATCTGGCATTTCTGGCTCATCTCCAACTCTATCCTCCTCTGGTCGTGAGAGGAGAGTTACAATACTGTCCAGCATTTTCCCCCAGTTTCTAACAGCCCCAGCATCCAAAAGGGTAAGAGATTCACAGATAAGCCGGGTTGAGGCAACTGATACTAACTTAACCTCAATGGGCCCAGTGATCAGCTTAAGATTAGGTATCCAGAACTGCTCCAAAATCACCAAAAATATACCAGCTTGCACTGAATTCATAGAGTCCACAAGGTTTGCAAAGCCATGCTTGACCAAAAAGAGTGACATGAAGATCAAAAGAGATTTGATGTACTTTACTGTGCGTTTACTTTGCAAGCGTGTGAATAGGGCATTCCATATGTGACCAACATAGGGAGCAATGGCTCCATAGTCAAGATTCTCAATAACAGTGTTCAGCACAAAGAAGCCTTGTTCATCAGTGCTAGGGACTGACACAAGCCTGTTAAATATGCCAAGCACCTGGGCTAGTCTCTCCTCTTGGTTGAGCTTTTCAGGTGCTTTCTCAAGGAAAGCCTGAAGAAGACGCACAAGGGCTGGGACATTTGAATTTCTGGTCCATGAATCAGGAGACAGGAGAAGTTTAAAAATTTCCATGTAAATATCTGAGATGGGTGGTCTATTCAACTCAACAAGTTGAGCCAAGAGCTGGAATGCATAAGGCAAAAACTCAGTCACATCATTTCCCAAGATCTCCTGGAGTATAGGAAACAGGCTTGTTTCAAAAGATGGTATGAGAGACATATCTCTCTCACATGCCCGCCTTACAAGAACAGCCACTGATTCAAAGAGATAGTGATTGAAAATTGGATTCTTTGGATTCTTGCAAACTTCAGCCAGAATAGAAGTCAATCCAGCAATGCAAGGTCCAGCAATCTCAGGAGTTATTTCTGCGACCCCTAGAACCCGCATGATACTCTTCATTATGTATTGATTCTCCTCAGACTCTGGAAACCTTAAGGCAGTAAAGAGGTTATTCATCAGCACTAGCAGATTTGGAGCTACATCTGCTGAGGTATACCTTGATCTTCCCCCCTCATCCTTGACCAACAAGAGTTTCTCTATACAACTTGCAGCGTAAGAATGAACCACGTTTGACTCTGCACCTAGGAATTGAGTCAAATATGGAAACAGCTGAAGTACAAGATGCTTTGGTATCTGATTCCTAAACATTGTAAAGAATTTAAGAGCACCAGCCTTGAGCATCAGAAAAGCATTTACATCCTGACTTTGCAACTCAGGCACAATTACTGACCCAAAAAAGCTCTGAACATCAACAAGATCAGTTGAAACAGAATTACCTCCAGTCTTCTTAGTTGAAAGGGAAACAACCAAATATATTGCACAATCCTTGTCCTTCCAGTTTGCAGCTGGGTTTGCAGCATACGAAGTCAACAAATTCTGAATCTGAACAGAAACTATACTGATCACCTGCTGCTTATAATTTGTTGCAATCCCTTTAAGTAACTCACAGGCAATCCTTCTCCTAGTATCTATATCACTCCCTTCCATATCCCTCCTAATAAACTCAATATAATTCATCTCAAAAAGTTCCTCGTCCTCATCCCTCAACCTCACATTAGGAATCACAATACTTTGGCAAATCTGTGGTATAACCCCATCACCTGCAAACAAAGTATGGTGAACACTGGTACTCACCGTAGTCAAAAACTTAATAGCCATGACAGCTAAACTATCACGACTCGGTGACTGGGACACTTTCCCTAACAAAGTCCAAACTGCTTGCGCAAAATCATTCAGATAATCCTTAAACTCCTCCTCATTTTTCTCCATATAAAGACTAATATTCTCGCATACCGCAGCCCTAAGCTCATCAACCAGACCTAATCCTTCCGCGCTACTCTCCAGCACAGGATAGTTATTCACTAAATATTTCTTAAATTCAGTCATCCACTCTTTCATATGATCCTCAAAAAACTCGGGCAACTCTTGAAAATTCAATGAATAAAATACTCTACAACACAATCTCTGTGACTCAAACAACGGCTTTAGAGTAACCGGAGACCCCCCACCTGAACCAACCATGGAATCTATCAAAGCCGCTGTCCTGAGGAACATTTCTAGCAACGGGGAAGAGAAATTATCCAGGCAATACTTTAAATCAATTAAGAGATCGTTCGTTTTGTACTGATAACGAAACTTCTTAAAAATGGAATTAGCAGTACCGAGAATACCATTAATTGAAGCATAATCGTTCGACTGCGAAGCGGCTCGGAGATTTGACACGAGCTCAGGCAGCAAAGTGGGCCAGGATTTAGGGAAATCGTGTTGTCCAATAAGAGAGAGCGATTCGCTGAGCTGAGATTGGATTCGAGGAGTAGATGAGAGCATGAGATTGACAATAAGGATTTTGATTTGGTCCTTTTCGGAGTCGAGAATTGGAGTGAAGGAGGAATCGAGAGATGGAACCCACCGGGAGCGGAGGTGGTTTTTGAAGTTGACAGCGGCGGCGTGGCGGATCTGTTCGTCGATTGACTGTTCAGCTACGAGGCGGAGGACAGCGAGGGCGTAGTTGGGGTGGTTGGCAAGTTCGGTGAGTTTGGATTCGGCGGCGCGGCGAGGTTTGGGTTGTGGAGAGAGTGTGTGGAGGAAACATCGAGAGAGGAACTCTGGATTGTATTCCATGATGTGGTTGGGAATTTTTTTAGAATTTGTGAGTGTAGGCAGCTCTCTGGGGTTTTGAGAAATTGAAATGCGAAAATTAGAGTGTGTGTGTGAGAGAGAGAGGAAAGTGAAATGGCTAGAGAGGGAAAAGTAAGGGATTTTTTGAAGAGAATTTTGGAGGGTTTCTGACCGTGAGTGACAGACAGAGTGTGGTAGACTGGCTGGGCCTTATTCTGGTGGACGATGGATGGTTCCGTTTCGTGGGATTGAAGGAGAGAACTCGGAGAACAGAGGGGAGTTTAATTGGGCCGGCTATCTAGGCCCTGAGCTAAATAGTCGAGTCCAAGCTCTTATTGTTAGTCCAAAACTTGTAGATCCATGATGTTAAAATGGATAATTTGTTTATCGTAATTTAGTATTTATTTATTTGATGGAATGTAGTTTTTTTTAAAGCGGCTTATATAGAAAGTAAATTATTTTTAAATGATAAATTTAAAAATATTTTTTAATGTTTTTCATGAAAAATAAATTAAAAAATTATTTTTTAAAGTTTTAATGGTTTTTTTCAGGTTTATTTAACATGTATAGAACATTAAATGTAACTATTTGACTACTTACAAGAAAAGAATGAGATATAAAAATAAAAAGAAGTGTAATGATAAAAAATAATTTATTATGTCATATATTTATATATAGTTTTTTTTTTAAATCTAACCATACACATAATATAAATATTTTAAATACAATGTTATATACATATAATCATTTTTTGGTACTTGGAGAAAATTAAAAATAATTTTTTTTATAGTATTCTAATTTTACAACACAATTTATATGATTTAAAATATATGATTATTGTATAATATAACATGTTTTGTATTTAAATGTATTTTCTAGCGATATTATTTAAATTAAAATATTATATGCGCTAATATATAAAATTAATATATCCTAAAACATTATTTTCTATATAAATATATTAGTAATTTAAGGAAATATTATTCATATATAAACATTCAATCACCTCACCTTTTTTGTCATTAGTCTCTATTTCTTCTTTTTTTTCAATCGGGACCTTTTATCACCTTTTTTGTCATTAGTCTCTATTTCTTTTTTTCTTTTTTCAATCGGGACCTTTTACCTCTCAATTAATGATTGATAGGAGAAATCCATAAAAATAAAAAAAACAAAACTTAAAAGATAAAAAACCTAATGATTGATAGGAGAAATCCATAAAAAAAAAAAAACTTAAAATATAAAAAATCAAAAATCAAAATGTAAAAAGCAGGGAAACCACACGGTCAATATAAAAATCACGCAATATGTCATTTTAATCCAAACCATTTAATTTTGTTATTTTTCTAAGTCCCTATGCTAGGAAGGACCTTGCCAGAAAAAACATGAAGGAGATATAAAATTATCCGTTGACTATATTCCGTGAACCAAAATGAAAGATCTCTGTGTCAATGCATTCCTCTTCTCAAGATCAATTCAATGAAGGTGTATTTTGACCTTTTAATTTGCTGAAAAAAATAAACTACAATTGAGAGATTTTTTTTTCAGGCTTTATTATGTGTGTTTTTAATGAATTTTAGAGTGTTTTGAGTTGTTAAATTGAATTATAGACATTAAAAGGATGCTCATTAAATAAAAATAGATTAAAAATTAATTTTTAGATTAAAAAAAAAACTTGATCCATTTAGTGGCAAGAAACTAAATGGACAGATAATATGATGCATGGAAGTAAAATTATAGATAACATCTCAAATTATTAAAAACAGAAAAGAAAAGAAATAAGAGACCAGGACAAGCATGCTGGGCTTTCTAGGCCCACGCATGAGGCTCTTATCTCTCAATAGACCAAGAGTTGGGTCATTTAGCCTGATCATTTAGTCTATTTTTTACTTTTTTATTAAAGATTTGAAATAAAAAGTTTCAATATATTTAAAATTTTATTTTGTAATATTGATATTAATATAATATTTTTTTAATAAAATTATTGATCAATTTTTTTCTAGCCTTTCATGATCTATCTTCATTTTCTTCTTAAGCTTAGTTTTTTGGAATAATTTTAATCATCCATTTATTTATATATTCAATTTAATTATTAACAATATTTTATAAGAAAACATATATAATCCATATATATTATTAATTAATGTAATTTTTTATTTAATGACATATAATAAATAATACAATTAACTTTATCTATGTTATTATAAAAACATTAGTTTTTATTAAAATTTTATTTTATGGTTCTCATAAAGTTTTGGTCCAACAAAGAAATATTTTGATAAACAAAATGCCAAAAAAAAGTTAAATAGCACCCTCTCTTCATTTTTTTTTCCAAAACACTTTTACCGGACACTTTCAAATTAGTAGTTATTTTTTAATTTGATCATCTTTCAAAAAGATTATAGTGATTTATCTTTTCTTTCTTTCATATTTTATATAAGTAATTTTTATTTCCAATGTATTTATAAAAAGAAAATTCATCTTTCCCTTGTTAAAGAAGAAATCTCTAATATAAAATAAATAAAAACGTCAAGATTAAAAAAACAACTTTGGTTTTATGTAATTAATGACCCAAGAATCCAAAATGTCCAGGACTTGAATAAAGGGCTAGCATACAACAAAAGGCGAGTGGTCCGTCGCATACTGGATTGAGACGGCGAATAACTTGTTGTTTGTTGTCTTCCTTGCTATGCATACTGGATTGAGACGGCGAATAACTTCTTGTTTGTTGTCTTCCTTGCAATCAGAGCAAGATTGCATTTCAATTTGCCGATCTGCTGTTTATCTTTACCTCAGCCACAGCCCAGTAAAATCCACATTCTGCAAATCATGCTAATGCTCGTTCCGAAGACCTCGTTCTTTTTTTTTTTAGATTAACGTGGGTGTTCGGGTCAGTTTGCACGCACCACGACTAATCCCATGGACTCTGAAGTTAACGACAATATAAGCCTCCAGTGGCCATCATATGAGCAACTAAGAACTCGAACCTAAAATTACAGAGGAAGCAAACTCCTTGATCCCAAGTTCTTACCACATAATCACCACCTCACCTCGTTCTTTTTTTTTTTTAGATTAACGTGGGTGTTCGGGTCAGTTTGCACGCACCACGACTAATCCCATGGACTCTGAAGTTAACGACAATATAAGCCTCCAGTGGCCATCATATGAGCAACTAAGAACTCGAACCTAAAATTCATCATATGAGCAACTAAGGACTTGAACCTAAAACTACAGAGGGAACAAACCTCTTGATCTTACCATTTGACCACCACCTAGATGGTTCTCACCTCGTTCTTCTTTTTTTTTTTTTTAGATTAACGTGGGTGTCCGGGCCAGCTTGCGCGCACCACGACTAATCCCACGGGCCTTGAAGTTAACGACCATGTAAGCCTCCAGTGGCCATCATATGAGCAACCAAGGACTCGAACCTGAGACCACAGAGGGAGCAAACCCCTTAATCCCAAGTCTTTACCACTTGGCCACCACCTAGATGGTTTGACCTCGTTCTTCTTGCTTGAGCCTTGAGAGGAGAGATTACGCACCATAGCCAGCCAATGTCAATAAAGTATCGCCATGCTTGTCCCTCGCTAACCGAACATAAATAGCCTGGTTTGGTTGGCGAGGTTGTAAAGGTACGTTATCTTTAATTTCCCCAGTCTACTAGTAAGAAAAACAAAATTAATCTTTTGAAGACTAAGAATATTCCCGTCTATTGTGATGGTTTTGTTTTCTAGCACCGCGAATTTGACAAAACATCGGTCTCGAGAAGAAATTGCACTGTGCTTACTGTGAGGCGACTCCTAACCTCTCTGCTGGGACCAGACATTTCTACATCAAGAGCTAGCAATCTAAGCGGGGGTACCATTTAACATGTTTAATTTAAAGTTATAGTGTGTCAATTTATCCCTCGCATGTTCCTCTGCAATACAGGTTAGAACCTGGTAAGTCAATACAAGCTTCATTAAAATTGAACTCTACCATTTATTTTAAGTTTTAAATCTGGAAAGAAACCACGTATGAAACAGTGACTTCCATGAATATTTCGGTTCTGAGAAGGGCTTGTTTCAATGCACTAAACTGCTCTAAGAATTTGAACCAGAGAAAACATTACCCCGAGAATACGATGACTGCACGTTAAAAAACTCAAGTAAATTGGCTTTGAGGTTGATGTATATGATAGCTAGTACAGCATCTACATCCACCAAGAGCATCTTCATTAGGAGGGGAACGCCTCTGCATAAACCTCATTCAGCACATGTATGATGCCAAAACGATCTCAATTTGAGGAAAGTAAGCTGTATAAATAGGTAAACTCACAATTATTGGGGCCACTTCAGTTTATTAGAACAAATTACTTAACTGTTAAAAAAAAACATACACACACCCGTGTGTGTGTGTGTGTGTAGAGAGAGAGAGGATTAACACAGCCAATTTTAAAGGACATGAAGATTTACTACTTGCCTGGAATTAATGTAGGCACATTAAAGACATGCCATGGATGGCTGTAGACCCTCTCCATCCGGCTGCCACGTTGAATTATCACTTGCAAGAGTAGTATTCCATCCACAAGAATCCCAACTGTACCCGCTATTACTCAGCAGCAATTCCGGCAATTCAATCTCGCCCCAGAAATCATCACCAGCAACTTCACCGTCACTGCCACCACCACTGTTTGTTTCGCTGCTCTTTTTCATTGGAATCAGTACCGAATGTGCTGCCTTTGCTGCTGCTGCTTGAATATCCCTGGCCGTACACGTGGACGGTATAGGCAAATCATCGACTTCTTCAGGAAAATTGAGCTGCGCTTTACAACCTTTAAGACAATACGCTGCCACATCATATGCCTTGGCTGCCATTTCTGGCACAGGAAATGAGCCTAGCCAGATGCGTGATTTCTTGCGTGGCTCTCTAATTTCAGACACCCATTTTCCCCACCTCCGTTTTCGGACACCGCGGTAGACGGGGTGTCGGGTGCCGCTTCCCCGGGTAGCATCAGGAATTTGTAGTCGGGTCATCTTCAGTGAACGGGAGTTGCTCCATACACGTTTAGAGCCGTTGGCTTAGTACGTCATGACATTATCAATATTTGTTGCGGACGGTAACAAGACAACAACAGCTAAGTAAATTACTTAACTGTCCTTATCTAAAAAACTGTTAGAGTTTGAGCATATAAATTGCCTCCGGATTAACAAAACATATTAGAAAAACCTAAAATCATAGGCAAAAACACATCGCAATAAATTTAGTTTATCATTTATTAAATCCGATCGATTTTAGAGATTAATTTGGAAATCGATTGATTTAAGGGTTAAAGTGATTCAAATAATTAAAAAATAAGCCAGTATAATAACTCGATAAACTTGGTGTACCTAGTAAGCCAACATGTGACTAAAATGAGACCTAGTGGTTTTATTTTTAAATATAAAATTTAAAACTTATTAGTATATATTTTTATATTTTGAAGAAAAAAATTATGTTTTCTTAAATGTGGAATAAAAAATCTTTTAGTTTAAATACTTCAACTTAAAAAGATAACATAGTAGCATTTTAATGTGAGATTTGAAAACTATTAATATATATACTTTATGTTCATAATTAAAAAATTATATTTTTTTGAAGTGAGATTTGAAATCCGGTAGTATATATACTCTATGTTTATAATAAAAAAATTATATTTTTTTAATGTAAGATTTGAAACTCATTAATGTATATACTCTATGTTCACAAAAAAAAGTTATGTTTTTTCAATAAAAAATTTAAAACCTATTACTATATATATATATATATATATATATATTATGTTCTCA
>NW_011499861.1:604205-664919 GCF_000495115.2 Populus euphratica
TTTATTTCATCTTTTACCTTCTAATTTTATTTAATTTTTATATTAAATATAATCTTTATTTATTTTTTATTTTTTATATCCATTTCGTAATTAAATTCCTTTCTCAACTCATCCCCATCATTTATTTTTATGTAAGATTGAATTTTTATTTTTTTAATTGTTTTTTTCTTTGAATTCTTTTAAAATTGTTTTTTTTATTTTATTTTTTAACATTGAATTTGTTGATGATCAGGTTTCAATTTTTTTTTTGATATGATGATCCTAATTTTATGACTCGAACATGGATATTAAATGCTAACCCGAGTTGATATTAATCTTTATTTAATTTTATTTAATTTTTTGTATTCATCATTAAATACCAGGTATATTAGAGATTGAATGTTTTTATTTGTTTTTTGTGAGGATAATCTGGTCTTTTGACCTTAATTGTGAATTTGACATGCTAACTCGAATTTTCATGAGCCTTTTACATCATTTAATTTTATCTTGTTTTTGTGTCATAATTGGTTTTTATTTTTTTATTGTTTTTTTGGTTATTTTTTATTTTTTTTAATTTTATTTTTTAATATTTGATTGTTGAGAATTAGACATTATAATTTATTTATTTATTTTTTTCATTTTGATCTTTTTTTTTTTAAATTTAATCCTTTAACATTTGGAGTGGAAATATTATTTATATATTAATATTCAATCACCTTCTTTTTTTTTCATTAGTCTTTTTTTTTTCAATTGGAACCTTTTGTTTCTCAAATAATGATTGATAGATGAAATCCATAAAGGGAAAATAAAATTTAAAGATAAAGGATTAAAATATAAAAAATCCAAATGGCTAATATAAAATTCATAATAAGCCATTTTAGTTATTTTTCTTAGTTTTTATAATAAATAAAATTATTAGTTGGCTGCATTTTAGAAACCAAGATGAAAGATTTTTGTATCAATAATACCTTTTATTAAGATAAATTCAATAAAGATGTTTTTTAACTTTGAAAATGCCAAAAAAAAAAGACCAAAAAATATTTTTTCAGGTTTTGTAATGTGTTTTTAACTCAACTCATCCCCATCATTTATTTTTATTTTTATGTAAGATTGAATTCTTATTTTTTTAATTATTTTTTTTTAAATTGATTTTTTTATTTCATTTTTTAACATTAAATTTGTTGATGATCGGGTTTCAATTTTTTTTTTGATATGATGATCCTAGTTTTATGACTCGAACATGGATATTAAATGCTAACCCGAGTTGATATTAGTTTTTATTTTATTTTATTTTATTTTTTATATTCATTATTAAATACCAAATATATTAGAGATTGAATGTTTTTATTTGTTTTTTGTGAGGATAATCTGGTCTTCTGATCTTAATTGTGAATCTGACATGCTAACTCGAATTTTCACGGGCCTTTTACATCATTTAATTTCATCTTGTTTTTGTGTCATGATTGGTTTTTATTTTTTTATTTTTTTATTGTTTTTTGGTTATTTTTTATTTTTTTAATTTTATTTTTTAATATTTGATTGTTGAGAATTAGACATTATAATTTATTTATTTATTTGTTTCATTTTGATCTTTTTAAAAAATTTAATCATTTAACATTTGGAGTGGAAATATTATTTATATATTAATATTCAATCACCTTCTTTTTTTTTCATTAGTCTTTTTTTTTTCAATTGGAACCTTTTGTTTCTCAAATAATGATTGATAGATGAAATCCATAAAGGGAAAATAAAATTTAAAGATAAAGGATTAAAATATAAAAAATCCAAATGGCTAATATAAAATTCATAATAAGCCATTTTAGTTATTTTTCTTAGTTTTTATAATAAATAAAATTATTAGTTGGCTACATTTTAGAAACCAAGATGAAAGATTCTTGTATCAATAATACCTTTTATTAAGATGAATTTAATAAAGATGTTTTTTAACTTTGAAAATGAAAAAAAAAAGACCAAAAAATATTTTTTCGGGTTTTGTAATGTGTTTTTGATTGAATTTCAAAATGTTTTTGGTGATTAAATTGATTTACAAACATTTAAAGGATGTGCAGTAGATAAAAAAACATTTTTGATTAAAAAAACAATACTTAGATTCTCCAGCCACCCAAATTCAACATCCACAAAAGCAAGGAGTGATTCTTTTTAACGACAACTTTGGTTTTTTATGAAATTAATGACCCCAGAATCCAAAACGTCCAGGACTTGAATAAAGGGCTAGCATACAACAAAAGGCGAGTGGTCCGTCGCTCATACTGGATTGAGACGGCGAATAACTTGTTGCTTGTTGTCTTCCCTGCCGTCAGAGCAAGATTGCGATCTGCTGTTTATCTTTACCTCAGCCACATCCCAGTAAAATCCAGATTCTGCAAATCATGCTAATGCTCGTTCCGAAGACCTCGTTCTTCTTGCTTGTGCCTTGCGACGGGAGATTACGGACCATAGCCAGCCAATGTCAACAAAGTATCGCCATGCATATCCCGTGGTAATCGAGTTTATCGTGCAGTTTATTTTTATATTTAAAAAATTATAAATTTTTTTATTTAAAATTAATTTTTTTTTTATAATTTTAGATTATTTTGATGTGGTGGTATTAAAAATATTTTTTTAAAAATAAAAAATATTATTTTAATATTTAAAAATAAAAAATACTTTAAAAAATAATTATAACCATATTTTTAAATATTTTTAAACCAACAATCAGGTACAAGCTCGACAAAACCACCAAACTAATGGGGTTTATTTGCAAAAAGGAAAGATGTGAAACAAAAAGCATCACCCGACTCTATCTATATGATGTACGATTTTATTTGTTTTTTATTTTAAAAATAATTTAAATTTTTTATTTTTTATTTAAAATTAATATTTTTTATATTTTTAAATTATTTTAATTTTAATAAGGTAATATAAAAAATAATTTTTAAACATAAATAATACTATTTTTAAATAAATAATATTTTAAAAAATATTCATAACAACACAATTTTAATAAGGTAATATAAAAAATAATTTTTAAAAATAAATAATACTATTTTTAAATAAATAATATTTTAAAAAATATTCATAACAACACTAACAAATATACTCAAATGCTTCAACACCAGCCGACCATATTAATCCCCCGGGTACAAGCAGTCGCAAGCCCTGGGAACACATGGCCTTGCACAAGGCCATTCAATCTTCGTCTTTCCTAGGAGCGAGAGCTATGGAATATCAACGGACGCCACCCACCAGAAAGCTTAAAAAAAAAAAAACTCGGGTAAACATTTATAGTTGCTATGTGTAGTTTTAGACCTTTTTGATACTTATTTGTTTGTAAATTATTATTTTATTTGTTTCCTTAAAGATTAAAGCTAGAAAATATCCCTATACTATATCAATTTCGTTTACTTTATCTTTTTTTTTTTTAATTTATCATTTCCATCTACAATATGCTTGTGGTTTTTTATATTCTCGAGTTAAGAAATTAGTAAACTATAGTTAATTTTGAATACACGACAGAATTTTATGTTGACATGTGTTAAAAGAATCTTTCTTTCATATTCTCTACCTTTCTCTCTTGTTTTCCTTTTTCCGATTCCCTTCTCGTATTTTCCTCTCTCTTTCTCCCTTGCTTCTCCATATCATCACCCCCTTTTTTTTTTTCTTTTTTTTTTTTTGGGGGGGCGGCAAAAGGGTATGGATAATCCTATATAAACAACTAAATCATTCCTTGATAATTATATTTCTATGTTCTATGACCCATAACTTATCATTCATAGTTGCCGTGCATTGTTTTAGAGTTAGTTATTATTAATTTGTTTCTAAATTAATTTTTTTAAAAGATTAAAGCATAAAAATATTATTGTACTATATCGATCTGGTTTGTTATGTCCTTGTCTATCTTTCTAGGTTAATTTATTGTGTTCATGTGGCTATTTATATCCAACCAAAGACTCAACAAACCATAATTAATTTCAATACGTGGCATGATTGTATGGCAACACATGTAAAAAAATTTCATGCTTTCCCTCTCTTTATTTTGTTTCTTTTTTTCTTTTTTAAAGATAATATTTTTTATCATTTAACATTTATATAATTAATAATTAGTTTTTTTCCCTTCTAAAGTAGGTCATGCAAGACACACACACACCCTTTTCTTTGTGTAATTTGACGTGATCACACACACAGACATCCATGAATCATCGTGTAAGAGAGACAAGGTTTAGACATGCATGTCACATTCCAAATTTTCACAGCACCTGCTTTTATTATCTTCATTGATGCACTATACTACGTACAGCATATAAACTTGAAAACTACATTTTTCACATAGCTTTAACTAATTTAAGCATCAGGGCACTCCCAGTGTAATAAAAAACTTGTTTTGGGTGTTTGTGGCCAATCCAGAGTGGTGTTTTATCTTCCTCCTTTCAACCTAGTTATCAGGCGTAAATCCATGGAAGTTTGCCACGAAACTTGCCATTTAATAATTTTTTTATATATAATTATGAATACTTGGATGAACTTACATGCATTTCAATTAATTTTTTAAAATTTAAAATTTAATAATTATATAAACCTCTAACAATTCTAAAATTTATAATATTTAAATTAATAATTTTTAAAAAATAAATTTAAAATCTAATTAATTAAATTACACCACATAAAAAACAACATTAATCATCATTTAATAATTTAGTTGGTAAATAAAATGTCACGGTACCAAAATAAATGACGGATAGACAATTACAGCTGGATGAATCCTTCAACTCGCGGGGTATCTTGCCTACGAGGTACCTTTCACAAGACAATACAGGACCACCTCACCACATGGTGACTGCCCCCTCTTGTCTCCTCTCCTCTTTCTCCTAAATTCTGTCACATGTAAAATTCACTAATTTTGTGGCTCAATGTATGGTGGATGGACCGCCTCGAAAACCTGCCAAAGTCATTAAATTCTGACCACGATCTCCACCGCAGTCCCCTTGTCGGTTCCGGAGCGTTGCATTCAGAGTTTCAACATGTTTTTTTTTTTAAAAAAATTGATGCATTGTTTTTAAAAAATACAATTTTTTAATATGTTAATAATAAAAAAATATTTTTTAATATAATTTTTAAATAAAAAATATCATTTCAAAAAACAATCATTCTATGTTTTCAAATACTTCATTCATCCCCTCCATAAAACCAATCATTTTAACCAAACAGTAATTTACACTCTCCTTGATCTTTTCATTGATTTTCATCTTAAAATTAATGCTAGGTGACAAGACGACGTGCTAATTCCTGATAAATTGGTCATGTCTACATTTTCAGCACTGACCGCGAGAGTGCTGGAAAAGTAGTTTTATCATTTATGCACCCTGAATATGATCGGAGACTAAATAAATTCCCAAGTATCAACTGGTCCTGAATTCAAAGACTATTAAGTTTCACTGGCAATCTACTGCAAGAAGAAATTATCATCCTTTTCTAGTTTTTTTTCTCTCGAAGAACCCGCTTTCGATGGCTAAATTTCAGACCTTGAAAAACGTGGTGACACCGGAAATTGCAGGCCGTGGGTGGTGGTCCGGTCCTATCATAAAGTGGTTAATTTGCACTGATTAATCATCTTTCAAACCTCAAATGTGCGTCTACCACACCACTTCACTTCACCACCAGTTACACAACGTAATAGTCACGGGTTCATAGAGCATTCTTGCTGGTGCGCGCCTGCACTTTAGGTGGTTATATTTCTATCTCACCGAATAATGTTTGAATATTATCCCCTCAAGATCATGAGATTTATCAATCCTGTAGCACATTGATTAACAACAATCCAGAAGGACAGGGCCTCTTACTGTCACGATCAACTCTCCTTGATTTTTTTTTTTTACCCCTTTACTTTCTGGTCACAATGAAAATGAACTCGGATTATTCAGTCATTGTCGATGAATCAGGGCTTCGAGAAATTGAAACCACTAGTCATACGAGAGGGAACGGTGAGCTGCGAGCCAAGATTATGGACATGAAAAAAGGGCACTTGTTTGTAACTAGCACAATTTCATCACCCCTTTTACCTAACTGGGCTATGCATGCTCAAATAGTGTCGTGCGTATTAGACACATATTTCGGGTTCGATTTTCAGTATTGTTAGGTGCAACACTTTTGTACTTGAATCACCTCGACAGACTTCTATCCAAATTTTCCTTGTTCAGTTCTTTTCATGAAAGCAAACCATTTGCATGTATTCGGGAAGTTTTCAAGTTCAATGATTTTGACTGCGTCGTAAAGTCAAAGAATAAAAATTTGATCCCAAGAACATCCGTGTACTGTGTAGAATAGAAAACGAGGCGCTCGGCCGACCTTGGACGAAGCCACTGTTTCCCAAGTTACTGAATCCCTGGAGATCAGGCGAGGATCCCCTGTGGGTCTGTTTCTCCTTTTGAGTTGAAGCAAAATTGCCTGTTCTGTCACCATCCTGGTGATGCTTTGTTATAGGAAAACTGCGTTACTGATACTCAGAAACCCAATGCCGACGTGAAATTTTATATAAAATAATAATATAAATTATATTTTAAAATCTAAATTGATATGATTTTTTTCACTTCAAGAGTTCTCACGACAAAGAATGAAGAAAACAGAAAAACAATAAAGACAACATGAATGATAAATGCATTCAAAATGATATCATGGTCTATAAAAGAACACACAACCCGTTTATCAAATACTGATGGAGAAGCACAAGCACCATGTGCTTTGATATCATTTCAACATTTAAGAATCAAATACCGATCAAATCCAATCTTGAATAAGTGAGATTCTAAAATTGAGGGAGAATGATTCTGTATTATGTATATAACTCTGGACCGAATAAATTTTTAGATTAAAAAAGAATATGCTTGCATCAAATTACATATAAATTGATAATTTCTATATTCTGGAATAATAAATAATTCGATCTTATATGAGAAGTATATCTAAATTAATCAGATTACAAATTTTTTTTTTTAATTATTAATTTAAATTTTTTAATTATTAAAAAATTATATAATTATTAATTTCATTACTCATAAAATTAGTTACAGTGTATGCAACAACCATATCAAACCAAAAAAACAAATAACTTAGTGGGCTGGTAGGAGTACTAATCAGGGCTAATTCTAATTTAAGCGATGGATGAATGATTATAGCCTAGAATTCAATGGGTATTTCAGTTTTGTCATTTGTGGCATTGCACAACACAAAATAGACCACGCCAGAATGACGTTGAGGAAACGAAAGCAACGGCAGCGATCCCTCTCCTCTGCAGATTCGCTGTGCAGTTGAGACCATTGCACAACATTCAAATTTAAGTGACCGATGAATGATTATTGCCTAGAATTCAATGGGTACTTCAGTTGGGTCATCTGTGGCATTGCACAGCACAAAATAGACCACGTCAGAATGACGTTGAGGAAACGAAAGCAATGGCAGCGATCTCTTTCCTCTGCAGATTCGCTGTGTAGTTGAGATCACAAAAGCCTTGCAGTCCTATAGAATTACAGCGCGACCTCCGTTCCGTACTTGTTTGTTTCTCTACTACATTTGCAATGTAACTGGAATTGGCCTTAAATCAGAGAGGACAAACTTATGACAGTACTGAGTACTTATTTCCTTGCATGGCAAGTGTATTCCCAAGTTTTTATCTTCTCCGTGAGTTTAAAATATAGAAAAGTCTAGTGTACGTGGACAATTCAGAGTCAATTTAAGGTAACAGAAAATACATCAACAAGTTTTACTAATAAGAACGACAAGTTCTTTTAAAAAAATAGTCCCCGAAAAACAAAATTAATCTTTTGAAGATTAAGAATATTCCCATCTATCGTGATGGCTTTGTTTCTAGCACCTGGAATTTTACAAAACATCGGTCTCAAGATGAAATTGCACAGTGCTTATTGTGAGGAAGACACCTAACCTCTCTGGTGGGACCAGACATTTCTCCATCAAGAGGTTTCAATCTAAGCGGGGTTACCGTTTAACAAGATTAATTTAAAGTTATTGTGTGTCCATTTATCCCTCATATATATATATATATATTTTGTGGTTTGTAAATGAATAAAAAAAATTATTTAATATTAAAAAAAATTATTTTTTCAATTAAGTCATGATAGATAAACTCTTCTATTTAATTTCTTAATATTATTATATAAATATTTAAAATATCAAAAATTAGTATTTGAAGTTTTGAACTTGAAACTTAATATGAACAGTTATACTGTTTCATAAAAAATCATACTGTTTGATGAACCATCATATTATTTCATCAATAATCATATTATTTGATGAACAGTCATAATGTTTTATCAATAATAATATTGTTTGATGAACAATCACAATCAACAGTCATATTATTTGATGAACAGTCATATTGTTTAATCGTTATGTTTCAAGTCTATAAAAACATTTTACTACAAAGAAAAGAAATATAACAATAAAATATATATATTCTTTTCTTGATCTTATCTTCTTATTCTTTTAGAGGTTTAGAGGATTTAGTTGTATTCTGGAAATGTTGTTCTGTGTGAGACAAATAAATACCTTAAAGATGGTATTTTCACACCTCTAAACCAACATCATATTTGTTTCCATCCTAAACTTTCCTAACATGTTACTATACAATACAGGTTATATGCAAGCTTCACTAAAATTGAACTCTACCATTTATTTTAAGTTTTAAATCTGGAAAGAAACCACGTATAAAACAGTGACTTCCATGAATATTTCGGTTCTGAGAAGGGTTTGTTTCAATGCACTAAACTTCTCTAAGAATTTGAACCAGAGAAAAATTTGCCCCAGAATACGACGACTGCACGTAAAAAAACTCAAGTAAATTGGCTTCGAGGTTGATGTATATGATAGCTAGTATGGCATCTACATCCACCATGAGCATCCTCATTAGGAGGGGCAAAAACTGCAGCCGCCTCTGCATAAACCTCATTCAGCACATGTATGATGCAAAAACGATCTCAATTTGAGGAAAATAAGCTGTATAAATAGGTAAACTCACAATTATTGGGGCCACTTCAGTTTACTAGAACAAATTACTTAACTGTTGTTACAAAAACATACACACATACATTTTCATATTTACAGAGAGAGAGAGAGAGCAGTCAATTTTAAAGGACATGAAGATTTACTACTTGCCTGGAATTAATGTAGGCACATTAAAGACATGCCATGGATGGCTGTAGACCCTCTCCATCCGGCTGCCACGTTGAATTATCACTTGCAAGAGTAGTATTCCATCCACAAGAATCCCAACTGTACCCGCTATTACTCAGCAGCAATTCCGGCAATTCAATCTCGCCCCAGAAATCATCACCAGCAACTTCACCGTCACTGCCACCACCACTGTTTGTTTCGCTGCTCTTTTTCATTGGAATCAGTACCGAATGTGCTGCCTTTGCTGCTGCTGCTTGAATATCCCTGGCCGTACACGTGGACGGTATAGGCAAATCATCGACTTCTTCAGGAAAATTGAGCTGCGCTTTACAACCTTTAAGACAATACGCTGCCACATCATATGCCTTGGCTGCCATTTCTGGCACAGGAAATGAGCCTAGCCAGATGCGTGATTTCTTGCGTGGCTCTCTAATTTCAGACACCCATTTTCCCCACCTCCGTTTTCGGACACCGCGGTAGACGGGGTGTCGGGTGCCGCTTCCCCGGGTAGCATCGGGAATTTGTAGCCGGGTCATCTTCAGTGTAGGGGAGCTGCTCCATACACGTTTAGAGCCGTTGGCCTAGGACGTCATGACATTATTAATATTTATATTTGTTCCGGACGCTGACAAGACTACAACTGCCACGTAAATTACTCAACTGTCCTTTTCTAAAAACAATTGAGTATGACCATATAAATTGCCTCCGGATTAACAAAACATATAAAAAAACTAAAACCAAAGGCAAAAACACATCGCAATAAATTTAGTTTATCATTTACCACTACAGTGTAATTATTTTTCTCTTTAAATAAAATCAATAAGCTTATTTTTGAGGTAAATAGTCTGTACACGTTAGCTCCCAATTATTATGAAATTGACTAAGAATAACACGTTTTTTATCTTTTTTTTAACAAAATTGAATTTCTTAATACCTTTAAGAATAAAAAAATCAATGAAATGCCATCCATGGTCGTCATTTTCATCCCTTTCTTTCATATTATCACAATGAAAAGGTGGTACTTCCCTTAAAAAGCAAAAATTGATAGCCTATCAACGGGCTATTTTATCTTTTTACTTTTGTTTTTTGTAATATTTATGTTAGCTTGGGAGTAATTAATTATTTGATAAATATAAAATATTAAAAAAATCATGCCATGTCAAAATGCATCGACCGCTGCTCCACTTTCAAGCTATTTGTGTGAAGGCTTTCAACGATCAACGCGGGTTTCCTTTGAATTCTTCTCAAAGCCTCCTCTATTTCATGGCGGTGCATGTGGTGCTCTCACCTCCGGTATGACATTGATAGATTTTTATACTTTATTTTTTTCATTATTATTTATCCTTTTTGATTTGAAGGTATACTAAAATTCTAATTATAATATTATTAATACTATGAATTTTTTTTAACGAGATTAATCTAATAATATAAAAAAATTATTAATAATTAATGCAGTTAATTATATTTAACATTAAAGATAAATGAATCACTTATTATTTTTGAGCGACAAATAAAATATACTAGAGTTATTGTTAATTATTTTTTTATATTGTTAAATTTTTTTAGCTGAGATCTTTTTTATTAAAACTTTATTGTATCTTTTGTAACTCTTTTTTATTTTTCTCTCGTTTGCATTCTCTCCTCTGCAATTCATTTCCTAATAATTTTTGAAAATATCATGAATTTGAACAATAATAAGTTTTAATTGGAATATGTACCAATATTTAACTAATTTTTTTAACAAAAATATATTATTTTACTGATATATTTTTTTAAAAAAAATCTTGAATTATTTGCTCTTTCATTGGACGTCAATGCGCAGAGGATATTTTGGTGCTTCAAAAGCAAGAGCATCCAATAATTGTAGAAACCACGCGATAATTTCCCCGGAGGCCGAAAGCTAGATAGTTCTTTTGTGGCTCTAGAAAAATCACATGATCTAGCATGCACCCTGTCGTATTCACACAGCGCGGGCTGGTCAATAAACCGCAAAAGTAAAAGAGACAAAATTCAATTGAAAATTCATTTTTTTTCTGGGCACTTCAAGGATGAAGAAATTGTTCTGGAAAGATCTAGAGAAAATATTAGGTCGCTGAGTGAATTGATCTTGGAAGGGAGACTGGGAGGACTGATTTCTTTTAGTTTTTATAGCTTTTTATAGAAGGTGTTGGAGAAAAGATGAGATTTTAAAAAAAAAATCATAAAAATATCTACATAATTACTAATAAGATGTTATTTATTATTTTTCGAGGATCATGTTTTTATACCTCTATTGTTTTTTCAATAATTTTTTTAAATATTGAAACCATTGTTTTCCAAAAACAAAAACTAAGAATAATATTTATTAATCTTTGGGAGAAGCTTTGTTCTAAAATAATTTTTGATTATATTTTCAAAAAAATCATGAAATAATAAGAAATTAAATCTTTTAAAATTATAATTAAGAATATAGTTGTAGTTGTTTTTTAAAAAAAATTTATTAAAAAATATATTAATAATATTTTTTATTTTTAAAAAAATATTTTTAAGATTAGTAACTTAAAATAATTTGAAAGTATTAAAAATATATTAATTTAAAATAAAAAATTTAAATATTTTTAAAATACAGTGCCAGCCAAACACGCATTTAACTAGATGGAAATTGCTGAATCGCTTTTGGTGGGTTCCATCGTGATTACCTTTTTTCCTGTAATTTTAAGCATATATTAATGGAGAACTGAGTAATTAAAACTGAAAAGATCATGTTTTTTCAGATCGGAGATTAAATTGCTAGTTAAGAAAAAAAACTAAAAAGAATCTTGTTGTACAGTAAAATATCATTTTTGCTCTCTATTAATTATAACAGCCACATGAGTTAGGATTGGATTGTAGCTTCAATTAATGTTACCAACTTTGATGGTATATATATCGGTTTTTTTTTTGCACTGATTTATTTGTTTTTTGAGTAAATAATAAATACAAGGGTATTTTAGTTTGTTTAATCTTTTCAAAACAGCAAAATTACATCAGTACCTTTAAATTCATTTTAAAAAAAAATAAGGTCAAGGAAATTTTCAGTCTTTTTCTCGTTATCTAGCACAATAAAATAATTTCATTGACCTTACAAGCAAAAAATAAAAATAAAATTATCAATCAAGAATATTTTCATATTTCTAACATAGTTTATTTTATTATAATCAATTTAAATTAAAAAAAAAAGTATTTTAATAAATATTAATATTAATAATAAAAAAAAAGTTACTAGAGCGCCAGTGAGTGGACGCCACTCATGTGTCCTTTAGGCGGCACATGCGGTGGCAAAAGAGTCCAGCCACCAACGAAAGTTACTAGCAAAACTTAAATATTATTTTTCTTAAATTACGAAAGAAGAAATTAATATTTGCCTTGCCGGCGGCGAAACATAAGCTATCTTTCTAATAAAGTAGTGTTCTTGTGAGAGAGTCTAATTGTGAGAAGGAGACAAGCACACGACGAAAGTTGACATTTTGACTTAAAAAAGCTGGAGTGGAAATATTATTCATATATTCATTAGTCTTCCTTTCCTTTCCTTTTTTCTTTTTTCTTTTTTTTTCAACCGGAACATTTTGTTTCTCGATTAATGATTGATAGGTGAAATCTATAAAGGAAATATAAAGTTCAAAAATAGACTATTAAAATATAAAAAATAAGAAAACCGCATGGCTAAAATAAAATTGGAAAGAAATATTGTCATAAAAAATAAATGAAAGATAAAGTTATCGGAAGGGAAAAAAAAGAAGACCAACATTGAAAAAGATTTTATTTCATTCTTTTATGTGTTTTTTAATGAATTTTAAATTGTTTTGAGTAACTAAATTGCCACCAATTTCAATATCCACAAAAGCAAGGAGTGATTCTTTTCAACGATAACTTTGGTTTTTTATGAAATCAATGAACCAAGAATCCAAAACGTCGAGGACTTGAATAAAGGGCCAGCATACAACAAAAGGCGTGTGGTCCGTCGCTCATACTGGATTGAGACGGCAAATAACCTGTTGCTTGCTGTCAGAGCAAGATTGCATTTCAATTTGCTGATCTGCTGTTTATCTTTACCTCAGCCACAGCCCAGTAAAATCCACATTCTGCAAATCATGCTAATGCTCGTTCCGGAGACCTCGCTCTTCTTGCTTGTACCTTGCGACAGGAGATTATGCACCATAGCCAGCCAATGTCAACAGAGTATCGCCATGCTTGTCCCTCGCTAACCGAACATAAATAGCCCGGTTTGGTTTGCGAGGATGTGGGGGTGCGTCATCTTTAATTTCCCCAGTCTATTCTTGGGTCATTTCTCTCCTTCCGTACAAGCTCGACAAGACCACCCACATAACTGGGTCTTATCTGCATTAAGGAAAAGCGTGTTAAACAAAAACGGACCAGCTGAGCCAATCTGCAGAAGCTTAAAATATGGAGGGCCTCAACACCAACTGGCCACATTAATCCCTGGGGTTTGCGAGGAAAGAAAATCAAGAACCCTAGGAACACATGGCCTTGCTCAAGGCTATTCATTCTTTGTCATTCCTGAGAGCAAGAGCTATTGAGTAGTTGTTTAGGTGTGCTTGGAAGGTATTTTTAAAAAAAATTGAATTTTTTTATTTTAAATTAACATATATTTTTTTTATATTTTTAAATTATTTTGATATGTTGATTTTAAAAATAATTTTTAAAAATTAAAAAATATATTATTAATATATTTTTTAATATAAAAAATATTTTTAAAACCAACAACAAATATTAAATAACATTAATGGACGCCACCCACCAGAAAGCTAAAAAAAAAAAAATCTCAGATAAACATCATTTTGTTCGGTTGTTTCCTGAATTTCGCCCTTAGTTTCTTCGGAAGGGGATAATCCTATACATAAACTAAATCATTTCAAGTTCTTCATACAAACTGGTTTGACAGTACATTTTAATGTTTTTATGATCCATAATCTATCATTTATAGTTGCTATGTGTAATTTACCTCTCAGGGCCAAGGCAAGAGAGATGGGACCTATCAAGGAGAGTAAGTAATAGCTAAATGCTGGTGCAAAAGACTTTTGGCTGTTGAGAATGTTATCTCGCGCCATAGTAATAATAAAGCTAGTGCTTGAAAAGCCTACTAGAAACAAATTCTTGGACTCCCCGTTTTAGATGAAAATACCCATCTTCGAGAGAGTGGAGCCCTCAAATGTGTCATGACTATTTTTGCACTTCAAGATAGTAGGATCCCTGGGGGGGGTTTCAGACTATCAACATGGGTTTTCAGGCTCTCAATATTTCCATGTGTAGAGTAGTAACTAGAACTGATGGATGTCGGTTCAATTCTATTTGTATTTTGTTTGTTTGTAACAAAAGGGGGCTTAACGCCACCAAAAAATAAAATAAAAAAAGAGAACATAACTACAACTTCTGAAGCCTCTTATTCCTATACAATCTTTTGACAGGTGGTCCAATGTAAAAGCAGGAACTTCTGTAAAATCTGCATAATACAATGTTATTTAGACCCACCCTAAAAATATCGAGGCCGGGAGCTCAACAATTTGCTTCCCTGTGCACATTAAACACTTTAACAATCTAATTCCGGCGACGAGGCCTCCAAATTTGTTCGAGAAGCACAAACCAAGGCCTTGTTTCTTCTCGGTAAGAGGGCAATAATTGTTTCGCAGCCCAAGAATCCGCTTCTAGAAGTACACGCATCGCCCAGCTATTGTTGCTTTTCTGGCTCAAACCAGTCCTTATGTCAAGCCTCTCTTCATATTTGGTCCCTCATGTTCCAATTACTTAATTTTAATTTCATTATGAATGAGTTTCACATGATTTGGCATGGATATATTTATTTTTAAATGATCTAGGTGAAACTAGAACCTGCGCCTAGGCTATCTTTAAGGCATGGGGGCATGCTCGTTTTACTTTTCTTTTGCAGTTAAAAACCAATCATAACATTGTTTTATAATCCAATTCAAGAGTGGCATGGCCATACCAATCTAAAGATAACACTACGGATTGCTAAGAGAGTGAAATTATATAAGTTATAAGACAATGTCTGCTTAGAAGGGGAAAACATAATCACGCATAGCATTAAACTTGCTGGCCACATCTTAGACATTGAACTATTATATTTCATGTCATGAAAATTAAAAAGAACATTAAGTTGATCATGAGAAGATCAAGCCCACCAATGGCGTTACCCCTCTCAATTAAGGAAAATCGAACCCTCTATCGGCCTTTAAGTCAAATCCATGATCCATATTTGGGCCCAATCATAAGGCGTGAGTTAAATTAAGCCGACACAACATCTCTGTAATATTCACCCACCGTCACTCGTTTTTGAGCCTGTTTTTAATATATTTTCAAAAAAATAAGAAATAGAAGATTATAAGAAATTCTCAAAAAAAAATATTTTTGACGGGATTTGATTCTACTAATATTCAGTCATTTTGTAGTTTTGAATTATTTTGTTTATCGTTTTCATGATAACAAACTTGTTTTTAAAAAATAAATTAGAAAAAAAAAACTCTTATTAGGGAGAATAATGTTGCTGTAAAAGAGAGGGGGAATAATTTGAATTTTGAAAACCTAACCTCTGAGCAATTCAAAAATAAAAATAAATGAATGGATAAATATATAAAAAAAATGTTAAAAGTTCAAAAATAAATAAATAAAATCTCTCCAGTCACAGCCTAACACAGTCATTCCTGCCGCGAATATTCACGCTAGCGACGGCCCCCTTCAACACAAGAGACAAACACACCAAACATATCAGCTCCACGGTAAACAATCTCCTCTCTTCATTCTACTGTAGAAGTACGCGCAAAAATCACTTGCTCATTTTCATCTTTTCTCTCGCCACCTCTCTCTCTCTCTCTTTTTTTTTTTATTTACGTGAGGTGTCCGGGCCAGCTTGCGCGCACCACGACTAATCCCCACGGCCCACTGAATACCCTGCAAACCCAGTAGACATATAAGGCACCACGGGGATGACAGGCGTGCACGCCAGGACTCGAACTCAGGTGCAGTGGAAGGAGACAAGCCCCTTCCACCACTAGGCCAAGCCCTAGTTTGCATTTATGTTATTTTTTATAACCCTAACCTAGCCTCATTCGTCTCAATATATTTTACACTAGTAACAAGTATGTGTATTTTTCATATAAAAATCACACATTTTTCAATTAATCTACAAACTTTACTTTTTAAACACATTAAATAGTTATCTTAAATTATCTATATGTTAATATAATTCTTTATCATAAATCAATATATTATGAAAATAAATAAATAGAGACCTATCAACGAATACATGCAATATATAATTTATCAATCTTATAAAAGTATTAGGTACATTAATAAGTTCAAAAGACATGATTAATCATCATATAAATTATATTTAGTTTTAAAAATAGTTTTTTATTCATTATCTTCTTTTATTCTAATGTATTGATATCCACTTTTAAGATCAATTTTAAACAATAAACAAGACCCATGCAATTTATTAGCACATATCATCTAATATAGGGATATGATATTTAAACTTTATTGTTATTTTATTGATTGCTTTATAATCAACACATATTGTCCAGGTATCTTATTTCTTCAGTACTAAAAATACAGAAACAACACATAAACTTTCTCTTTCAAATGTAACCTTTTAACATTAACCCCTTCACTTGCCTTTAAAGCTCATTTGTTTTTTAAGAATTATTTCTATTTAAGTTAGTGTATTAGAAAAGGCTAAACTTGATATTAGATTAATCTCATGTTTAATTTCTTTTGTAGGTGGCAATCCATTTGGAATTTCATTGGAAAATACATTTTCAAGTACATTTAACAAAGAAACAAAAACACTAAAAATACATAAATCAAGTTTGTTAGTGTAAAAATATATGTTTTTATACAAGAGTAAAATCATGTGCATATTAGAAAAATACATTGATGGAGTTGCATGAGTGTGTTAGAACATTTGATACCGACACAATTTTTATTACATTAGTCAATTAAATAGTATAAATCTTGACCACAAATTGGTTACAATTTTGGTTGAGTGATCGAGAGAGGAGACATGCATCTTTCATTTACATGTTGGTAATATGACACTCATATTATATGTCGTTATGTTGATTGGGCAAAAAACATAATGATTTGGATAAGTAATTTATAAATTTCAGGAAAAAGTATTTTTTTTATCTTAAATAATCAACATTCTTTTCTTAGAAGAGACAATCAATTCATTTTACATATGTAACATGTATTGTCATACCTGATATTACGGTAACTTTTAAAAATTCAATTGCTAAAAAAAAAAGATTTCAAACATCTTGTTTTTAGATGAAAAATATATTGTTTAAGGAATCGACACCTAGTATTATGGTTACTATGAATCCTAACTTGTTAACAGAAATCCTATGGTACAATACTAGTTACGCAAAATAAAAGATACTATTATCATTTAAACGTCCTACCTTAGATAAGTTGTATTGTTGATTTTATCTTAAATTATTAAGAATTTGTTGTATTATGTTACCAATGGTCTGCTTGTAATATTTTTAACTCTGACATTAGTGAATATTTACCTACAAATACTTTTAACTTTAATGTTGACAAATATTTTGTAGCAAAAAAAAAAAAGTATAGTATTCTTAATTCTAACGCCAGTAAATAAACCAATAAAATAAATTTAAATCAATGTACATATATTTTTTTATTTTTAAAAATAAACATTACATTGTATACCAAATTTCTATTTCATAATAAAAATTCATGAGTCAATTATAGAGTAAAATCATTAAAAAAAAGGGACCTATAAATAAATTCTAAAAAAATCCAAGAGATTTTTTTAAATTTTTTGACATCCAGAATGGTCAGTTTTTCTAGATATTAAAATAAAAGGAGATAAAGTATAAAGATGTGTTTCATGAAACATACCTCCGGCCTAATACAAATTAGGCCGGCTAAGGCCTGAAGTCTAAGCCTGGCCCGGTCTGTTCTCTCCTCTCTTTTTTTTTAGATGAGCTTGATCCAGGGTCTGGCCTGATCACTGGCCCGGGCCACTGACCAGCTGCCTAGCATGCGTGAATTACTCACACAAGCTGGCAACAGTGCCAGTCTGATTAAGAAGGAAAAGCGAGGGAAGAAGAATGCTACTGACCTGTAGCTTGAAGACCGAAGATGAAGACGTTGGTGACGACCTGGCTGGGCGACGTCCTCTCCCTTCTTCTGTTTTATCTCATGCTTTCTTCTACTCTCAGGATTCCTCCCTCTCTCCCTGTTCTATCTGCCTATTCTTTTCTTTTCTTTTGTTCTCTGTTTTTTTCTCTGGTCTCTCTTCTCTCTGTATCTCGGTGTCGTCCTCTGTCTTGTGTGATTCATCGTTTCGTGCCCTTTCTCTCTGTACTCTCCGTCCCCCCTGTCTGGCCTTTCTCTGGCCATTATAAGGCCAGAGAGTGCACTCTGTTTGTCCCCATGATAGCGATCATGAGCGACCTGCACTATGGGAACTCAAAGTCCTGCAATGGTAACAACCAACTTTCATTTGGAGATGAATCGTGTGATATTGGGCAGCTGGTAAACTTGGTAGTAGATGTGGTCCATGATTGAAATCGTTTTGGCGCATTTTCCTTCTGAATCGGTCTCCGGGACGAGAAAGAAGGCGATGAACAGTGATTCCAAAACAGTGCCGTTTTCTTGAATAAAAATGGCTATTTTCAATTTTGCCCATGGATAAATTACAATTGGACCACTGTATTTTAGCGCCATTTACAACACGATTCTTGGTTTTTGAATTATTCAACTCACTCTTTAACTTTTGATTCTTCCAAAATTACCTTTAGAAAAATCAATTAACCCCTTATAATATCACCGTTTATTCATTTTGATTATTGGACTTTAACTTGTTACAATTTCAATCCAAATCAGCCTCAAACTTTGATATTTTTTAATTAAATCCTTAATTGCATTGATTAAATAAATTAAAATTTAATTAAGTCTATAAACTTATCAAGTCTTTCAATTTTTTATTACATTGACTCTCAAATTTATAATTTCATCTTTATTAGTTCTTAAATATTCAAATTATATTGTCTTAACCCAATTCTTAAATTATATTTATTTTTATTTATTTATTTTATGCAAGCATATGAGAACAATAAGTCATCATTACTTCCATTTCCATTATTCCCGGACATTAATAAACAACCTAAAAGGGAAAGGAATTTTGGCATACCTATTACCGCAAAATATTACTATTGTAAAATAATATTTATTATAATAATATTGTATTTATTTTTCAATTTAAATATTTTTTAAATTTTATTCTTTAACATTGATTTATTCAGAATTTTTTTAATTTTATTCTTTAACATTGATTTATTCATAATTACTTTTTATATGGTTATCTCAGTCTTAGAAGCTATAGTTGTTGGTTTGATAGGCTAACTCGGTTGACATAAGTTTTTTTTCTCTTTTTCTAGTTGTCTTTTTTTCTTCAATTCATCTTTTAACATTTGATTAATTGAGAGTTGAATTTTATTATTTATTTTAGTTTTATTTTTATGAGGTTATCCCCATCTCATGACTCAAGTCACATATTTTATAGGTTAATTGAAGTTATTTTTTTATTGAATTTTCAATTTCAATTACATCTTTCAACATTACGTTTATTAGAGACTAAGTTTCATAATTTTTTTTAATTTGATTTTTATAAGGTTATTATAGTTTTATGGTCCAGATTGCGAGTTTGATAGGTTAATTTGGTTAACTCAATTTTTTTCCCCTTTTCCTAGTTGAATTTTTTCTCTCTGAATTTTGCCACCCAATATTGCGTTGTGTTGCACTTGTACAGTGTTGTGACCATCGTCCAGTACCCTTATCAGGTGTTGAGTGTTTATCTAGCAAATATAGAAAGATAAAGAATTCTTATCTTTTATCAGTGGAAAAAATAAAAGGGGAGTCGCCACTTAGTATTTTAATCACCAGGAACCCTAATTGGTCTTAAAGATCGGGTATGGAGACTGGTTGCTTAAAAAGAAGATATAGCACCTCAAATACGTCCTATATAAAATAAACTATATTGTTTTATTATCTGATAAAAACTAAGGTCTTATCATATTTTTTAATTTTTTATCTGTTTATGGTTTAAGAAAAGTCATACTCGATAAGGAGATCCTTATCTTATCAAATAAAAACTTAACTGTGTTAATGTCAAATAAAAAAACTATCCTTTTAATATTGAGATTACATTTTACATATAAATTCATAATCTCAGATATTAAAAAAAAAAATTAGGTGTTTTTCAAATATTGGCCTAGTTCTTGTGACTTTAATAAACTAGTTATTAAAGCCAATATGCATGTTAGTACATATTTTTTTAATTTTTGTTGTATGAAAATATGATGTGATTTTTTTCTTTGAAAGACTTAGCAGTATGCATGAAAAAAAAATTGAAGGTTTTGACAAAAACTGGATATTTTAATACCACATTTGTATCATTATGGTATAAAAATACAAACCACTATTAAGGAAAATTATGTAACAAAATATGCGGCATGGGAAAATCATAAATTTTTCTGAAAATATTTTTTTGAAAATTTTTGTAACTGAGCTGGACTCGATATAAAAAAATCTAGGACGAATCCTACTATGCATGAATAATGGATATAAATTATAATTCATGCCTATTATTGATGCATGAATAGAAGGCACGAATTAATTCATGTTTAATGTTCACGCAGTGAACAATGAGGAAGAAGATGATAATGGTGAAGAAGAAGAAGAAGGGGGAGGGAGGCTGGCCTGGGATGGCAATGGTGTTGCTAGTGTGAACAGCAGCATGGTGCAAGCGGTGGCACCAGTGGTGGTTCGCAATGGCTGCCGCTACTACTGGAAGAGGAAAAAAAGAAGAAATCTACAAAGCTTGATGACGGCGATAGTCGTAGGGGCTGATCCACCTCTTATGAAGATATGGGTTGATGGATATGGAGGTGGACCGACCGAGGCTAGTAGTGGTTGTGGTAGGAGGCCACGGTGGATAGAGAAATAGAAAGAGGAGCAGCCGCTGGGAACTTAAAAAAAGATGATTTTTTCTTAACTTTGGACCCCTAATTTTTACTCCTTGAAGGATGAAAATTAAATCTATTTATAAGTGGTTAAAGAGGGATACTTTGTCTCTTCTGGTGACAATCTTGGCTCTTGGATCAACCCGAAAGCATCTCAATCATTGCTTTAAAGAAGTAATGATGAATTGTCAGTTTTGTGCAAGAAAATGGTTTATCGGGTTGGCCATTTTAGGACGGTGCCACCACCTCTATAGCTTCGATCAACATGAACAGCTTATACTAGTATTGATTCAGGTATCACAGGATCGTTTGCATGTATATTTCATCCAATTTGGTGAAGAAATAAGGCGTCACATGCCTTGGGAAGGTGGCCACCCAACAGATGAAGAGTATTTATTTTTATCTACACCCCTAATTGGCTTCAAAGTTTTTATTTTTTTTAATTTTACCTATGAAAAACTTCAATTTAAAACCCAGATTTTGGCGCATTTTTCTCTTTAGTTTTTTATTTCGGATTTATACAATTTGACCCTTAATTGATCATTAAACTTTCAATTTCTTGAATTTGACCCTTGATTTGGTTAATTTTAGTCTCTTTATTTACGTGTCTTTTTCAATTTAGTCATTGGCTTTGAATTTCTTCAATCAAGTCCTTAATTGGTCATCAAACTTCAATATCTATGCAATTAAGTCCCTGATTTGATCAAATCAACTCTCAAAAATTCTAATTTGACCCTAAAACTTTAATTTTTTCTAATTAAAGAGTAAATTGACTTAAAAATCAATTTTTCCTGTAATCAAAACCCATATAAATTCAATTAAACCTCCAATAAAATTTACTTGAGTTTATAAAAATCTAATTTTGAACTTTTTTTCTCACATTGAATTTTTCTTTGTCAACAGTGCTCTTACCAGTCAACAATACATTGTTAAATTTCAATTTTTGTATTTTTGCATTTCTTCAACCAATTTCTATCAATTTTCTAGGCACTCCGACATTCTATTTTCATTGTTATTATTTTTTTAGAATTTTTTTGTTTTTAATCTGAATATATTTTTTTATTTTTGAAAGAGAAAAAGTGAATTTGAGAAATAACCCAAAAATAGGTTATGATAGGTTGATTTGAAATGAGGCTTTGTGATTTTTTTATTTAATTTTTACAAGGTGATCATTATCTTAAGAATGAGGTCACAGGTTTAGTAGGTGAACTCTAGTTCACCAAGTCTTTTTTTTTTTGTTTTCCCATTTTTATCAATTTTTTAATTTAATTTATATCCTTTAGTATTTATCTTATTTGATATTAGACTTTATAATTTTATTCAATTTACTCTTTATGAAGTTATCATAATATTTTGATCTAGATCGCAAGTTTGACAATTTAGCTTGGTTTAATTGGGTGTTTTTTTCCCCTTTTCTTTATTGACTTTTTTCCCTTTAATTTTATCATTTAACATTGAAAATTAATCTTCATGATTTATTTTGATTTTGTTTCTATTGAATTATCTTTATCTCATGACTTGGTTTACAAGTTTGACGAGTTTATTTGGGTTGACACAAGTTGTTTTTATGTTATTTTTTAATTGATTGTTTTTTTAATTTTATCTTTCAGCATTAGGTTGATTGAAAATTGATCTTAATGATTTATTTCAATTTATTTTTTATTAGGTTATTTTGATCTCATAATCAAAATTGCAAGTTTGACAGGTTAATCAGGTGA
The DNA here is from genome assembly GCF_000495115.2 of Populus euphratica. Taxonomy (NCBI): domain Eukaryota; kingdom Viridiplantae; phylum Streptophyta; class Magnoliopsida; order Malpighiales; family Salicaceae; genus Populus; species Populus euphratica. The sequence continues at coordinate 627,130 of NW_011499861.1, forward strand.
ACTTGAGTTATTTTTAGGTCTTTTTTAAATGATTTTTTTTTATTTACTTTCGCCTTTCAACATTGGCTTATGGGAAATTGAGTTTCATAATTTTCTTTAATTCACTTTTATAGAGTTATCATGACTTTATAACTCGATATTCATATTGATAAATTAACCCAGATGGATCCAAATCAATTCAATATATTCTCGTCTTAATGTTTATAAAAAAATTTAAATATTTATTTTGAATCAAACTATATTCTTACTAGTGATATAAATTACACATGGACCTACTTAAAAAACTAGGTCTACATGGTTTAATAGATGTTTTGTTAGAAAAGATATTAGTAATGTCTAGATTTTTTTTCATATATTTTGTTTACTTAAACTAAAGTATAGCATGGGAAAATGATCAAGTTAACAAAAAACTAAAAGAGAAAAGGATTTAACTATACGCTTCGTAAAACACTATTCACTGGAATAATGTTTGTTTTTTCTATCTTTAATTCTTTTTTTTTATATATATTTTTTTTGTTATAATAAGTTTTATCTTTCAACGTTATATTTGTAGAAGTTTGAGCTTTATAATTTTTTTAATTTATTTTTTATATAGTTATTTTAGTCTTTTGATCTAAACAGTGGGTTTTACTAATTGATTCTAGATTTTTTTAATTAAATTTTTTTAATCTATACTTTAATATTACATTAATTAAAAATTAAAAATTATAATTTAATTTTTTTCTCGTAACTCTTAACTCGTGGTTTCATCTAGGGGCACGACCAACACGTGCGTATACCTTTGGGGTGGGCATAGCTAGGCACCTTCTAAGATGAGAAGCTACTTGCGAGCTACATTCCAATATAATAACAGATGACCACCTGTGAGGGCCTACTTACAAATATCCAGGAAAAGTGAGGGGCGTCTCTGAAATAAGGAACCCTGCTCGTGGAAATGGGTCCTCCCATGCTGAATGCCTCAGCCTGCCTGTCTTTCAATTAGGTAAAGTCACGAACGTACCCTTCAATTATTGAATACAGACAACCATACAGTCGGTGGTATAACAATAAAAATTTATAATTAAAAAATTTATTTTTATTATTGTATATAAAGATTTATATAATTATTAATTTTAAAATTTATAAAATTAATTGAGATATATATAAATTAATTAATTTAAATACTCAAATTAATAAAAAAAAATTATTGAATGCAAACTACTTACATGCTCCATTGCTTGCATTATTTCTTGAACTTAATTTAAGGTCTTAGGAGAGAGTCCTGTTCGGCCAGTTCATCAATTCTATGTTTTAATTCACGTCTTCTGCTCCAGGCGCTTTATTCTTAGAAAGTATTTGGGGCTTCATTTTTCTAACCGGCATGACTTAGTAGAGATTTATGGCAATGATGTTGTCTGGAAACGTGGTGTGGTGTAAATTGTATTTTAAAAGAATTTATTTTTTATTAAAAAATATTTTTTTATATATTTTGAATTGTTTTGATCTACCAATCTTAAAAATAATTTAAAAAAATAAAAAATATTATTTTAATATATTTCAACATAAAAAATATTTTAAAAAATAACTATAACCACATTTATATTTACAAAGAGACACAAATTTAGCATCCCATTACATGAACCTGAAAATTAATAAATAAAAAATTCCTCCAGCTACCATTTTTTTTTTCTTCCAAAATCAAGGAAGGGGTGTCTGTTGTTAAAAATAGAGCATTGGGTGCTCACATGTTTTATTATCCATCCAATAATAAATTTACATAACCATAAAATATTTATCTGATTTTGGATATTCATATTCATATTATTTTATTATTATTTATTATTCAATAAAAATTAAAATATTATATATATATATATATTAAATGATAAAATAATAAATATTATATTTATATATTATATTGCATTAAAAAATATAAATATTATACTAATTTATCTATATATTAATTGCATTAAAAAATCTAAATATTATACTAATTTATCTATATATTATAAATATATATTTTAGGTTAATATCGAGCAGGTTTTGAAGTGGATTTAATAATTTTTATACTCTACTCATTAATTATTAGAAATAATATATATTCAAAAAATATCATTTCATCTGGATCGGTTTGGTCAATATCCATTTAAATTACCTTTCCTAAAATTGTCCTGTGATCAATCTTAATATTAGGTTCTAGTTAAGATCAATTTAGAGTCTTTCTTTTTCTGATCAACTACAGTAATTATACTTGACGGCGAAGAAAACTCTGATATTATAAAAAGAAGGATGCCGAATCTTATAAATTGATGTGCTTCAGCGCGACGGTGAAACCGTGTTGCCCTATCAATGGACCAAACGAATCCGTAGTTCACGATCAAGCTTGCTGGTGTCGCCTACTGCCTGCCCTTTGTATTTTTCTCGATGAAACGAAGACCACATGACTTTGTGGCACTGTGTGTTTTGACCTTTCAATTACGGGCCCGGCCCCAACCCCCCCCACAACAGGTACTGCTGTTTTCTTAACCACAAATAATCGCGCTACGAAAAGTTTTACCCTCTGCAGCTTTTGGGTGTTTGGAGCCATGGTTAGACGTGCTTTTTTAAAAAAAAATTACATCGTTTTAATTCTAATTTTAAATTAATATTTTTATTTTTAAATATATATATTAATATTAAATTTAAATTTAAAATACATTAATTACAATTGAGTTGTAAGCTTATTGATAATTATCTTGTCATTATTTAAAATATGATTTGAATCACGTGCATTATTCAAATTTTCATAAAAAATAATTGAAAATAATTTTTTTAAGCTATTAATCCATACTCAAATATTAATTATTAATAATAGGTTCTCATATAAACTAAAAATATCTATATTTATTAAATTTTAGTTTAATTTTAAGAGATATAATTTAATTAGTTGGATATTGAGTTTGTTTTTTAAAAATTACTGGTTTGAGTTTCATAAACTTTATGGCTATTAGAAATGTATATGGTCGTTAACTTTAGGATACATGAAATTTTAGAGTCCATGAAATTAATTAAGGTACGTGAAAATTGATATCCATATTAATTAAAAATTTAAATCTCATTTGCTCTTCCATGTTTTATATGTTAGAAAAACTAGTTTTAAATATAGTTAATGAATGCATTTAAAATCAATTTAATTATGGATTTCACTCAAAATTTGATTCTTCAGCTTAAATCCTTTCACATAAAACACATGTTTAAAATCCAGTGCGTGATGAATACAAAATGAATCTTAAAAAATTATTGGTTGTCAAAATTTTACAAACCTAAAATTTTCAATAGAGGTTATAAAAGTCTCTTATAGTTTATTTAATGGAAAATTAAAAGTTAAAATTAATTTTATAGAACACTTAAGCTTTTAGAAGAAAAATATCTTAAATTAAATGGATTTTGGTTTAAATCATACATATTTGTCTCGAGATTAAGTTTATTATAAAATAATTTTTTAAAAATTTTTTTTTTGTCATCCTGCAAATAACCTTTTTTAATTTTTTTTTTGTCATCCTGCAAATAACCTAATTGATAAGTTATTTTCCATTACCGTAACAATTTATTTTTTAGGTGGAAAGCATCTAATTTCAAGGCAAAATTGGCAGATTTTGTTTTGTTTTACAGTAGGTAATGAAGGGTTAAAAATGAATAGAATTAATGCAGGTAATTAATAAAATTAACTTTGCATCACTTTTGTTTTAAAAAATCAGTGTAAATAGGGATTGAAGGGGGCTATTCTAGGCATTGGAAATCAACACTCTTGTCTTATTTCTCCTCATGTTTTCATACTGTCTCTTCTATCGTCCCAGAGCTTAGATTCTTTTTTCGCAAAGAGAGAATACGATCCAGTTTTACCATGTTCATATACCTCAATAAATAGTATAATTTCTCAATGACATAGAAATCATAGAAGAGTGTTTGCATACTCTTCATTTGCAACAAAGTGATGATAAATAAAGTTTTAAAAATAAATTATATAATCTTTGACAACAATGTAATTTACATTTTCTTATAAAGTTTCTCAAAAAATAAATATATTTTACATTTTGTTTAAAATTAATTTACAACACTTATTATACACTCATTAGTGCATTATTTTGATATTTAAAGATTTTAATGTAAAATTCATAAGATTAATTAAAATATTATTCTAATATTTAATTAGAAATTTTATGTTTATGTTAAATATCATCCAGTTAAACTAAACCGTTGTAATTTTCTTCCAAAATTAATTTCCCAACGGCATGTTCATCTGTATTAGAGGTAAAGATGCCATTTGCCATGTACGGGAATCACGTAGCCCAAATGTCAACCATTGATGTATTTGATTGTGACGGTGCACTCGTGCTGCGGGGACGAGCGTTTCAGAATCGAAGCTCAGGCCGGTGGTGCGTACCCTTTATATTCTTTTTCCTGAAGGCCACGTGTTAGAGAGGAAAAAAGAAATAAAGATACAATGAGAGAAGCCTGCGGTGCTTGCTGCTTTGACTCTTTCCTCCTGGTCCCATGCAGGGCTCGCTACAAAATTCAACCCTCTAGTGCACGTGAACTGAGTTCTGTATATTATAATATAATTATTGCATAATATCGTTTATTATAGTTTTTTTACTGCACATCCTCCGAAATTCATCGTGTATCACTGTTTAATGAACAGTATTTTATTTTAATTGTTGAGTTTTATTATTTTTTAATTTTATTCTTATATATTGTGATATTTTATATGTTAAATTCTTATTTTATTTGATTTTTTTTTTTGCAAATTTAAGATGTTTAATGAACTTTTGAAATTGAATTAGAGATCCATCTAGTTAAATAGAATTTAAATTTATAATATAAAAAGGAATGATGAAAAAATAAATGGGACCCTTTTCATTTTCTAGCAAAAAAAAAAAACCTTTATTTTCAATAATGAAATCTGATGATCAAGAGAGGCGTCAAATCTAGTACAAACTAAAGCTAAAAAATATTAATGTATTAAATTGATTTGGTTTTTTTTTTTTTAAATAGAGATATTTTATCTTTCCATAAAGAATTTAAAAGTTCTATTTATTGTATTTTCACTGTTTATTTAAAAATTTTAGTCACAAGTAGTTTGAAATTGTGTTTCAAATAATAACGCTTTATAAAATTTTTATAATTTTTATATTTTTTTAATTTATTAATATTAAAAATAATTTTTACTTGTCCTGTCGATTCTCTTTATTTTTCTTTTTTGTATTTTTTGGATGAGGAACAAGCTACATGAGGAAGACAACGAGAGTTGAACGTGTATTTTTGAGTGAGTTTTAATTTTTTTAATTAAAATTTTATTTTTTATTTTTAATTATATTTTTTAATATTTTTAAATTGTTATATACTAATCTTAAAAATAAATTGTAAAACATAAAAAATATTTTAGAACAGAATAACAACTATAATTTTAAACACGCTTGAAGATAAATGACTAACGAAGTCCGGGGAAGGAAGAGGTAAACATTGACGATAGATTGGCCACTCACCGAATCTATTTGACACGTGTCCCCATGATATTTTTGGTCTACTAAACGACAACATTTTGACATGAAACGACAATAATTTTGGAGGCGAAAAAAATGCTAGTTTTAAAAGGAGTCTTTGAAAATCCAGTTTCAATTTTAATTTCAATTTCAAATCTTTAATTGTTTTTTATAAATGGAATAATTGCTAGCATTATGGAAATGTTTCAGAACAAATTTTGTTTAGTAATTTGAGGCAAGAGTTGCCTTGAAACCATCTATAAATTTTTTATTTGATTTTAATTAATAAATTTAAGTTGTCAATCTTAGTCCATTATTTATTTATTTATTTATTTTGAAGGGGTTAAATGTGATAATATAAATCACTCGACCTATTTTACTGTTGAGTACCATTAATGAAGTTTTAAATTCAAGAAATTATAAAAAAGAGAAAGAATTAATAAACCAAATATAATACTAGTATTCTAATAATTTTTTTAAAAAAATGAAAAGTTTGGATAATGTACAATATCTTATATTGATTAAATATTTTCTATGCACAGTTTGAAAAATAGAACTTCTTGAAAAAAAAAATTAACTATCGCTTTAAATTTTGTAAATTCTATTCAAAAAATTTATTTTATTTAAAATTAAAATTCAGCCCAGTTTTCTAATTTTTTACATTTTTAATGTATCTGTTTTGTGCTGAAAAGTGTTTTTAAATATTTTTAAGATATTTTTTTTGAATTAATTTTTTTATATTTTTAGATTATTTTAATATATTGATACTAAAAATATTTTTTTAAAAAAATATTTTAATATATTTTAAACTAAAAAACATATTTAAAAATAACTAATGTTGCGGCTATTCGAAAGAGAAGCTAAATCGGTAGGAACGTGAGTTGTAGACTTGTAGTTAGCCCAACGCTTGTGGATGGTAGTTTGATCGGCAGCAGGAAAGAATCGAGGTGAGATAAGAATGTGACACGTGGTCAAAGCATGAGGAGCACATGGAAGGCATGGACGCGTAAACGTGTATGATTTTATAAGAGTGAGAATTTATATAGACACCCAAAACGCGTGATAAAGGAGCTGCCGTGGCGTGGCGTGATGCATGAAATTTGAATCTTACTGACTTGTCCTGTTAACGTTTCTCTCTCTTCTTCTATTTTTTATTTGTTAAAGGAAACATGTTTACGTTACCTTCAGCATGTGGAACACAGTATACCTTAGAATCCGACTCTTTGGTTGTTAACTAACACGGAGGACTAATAACATGGAAGAACGCGTTTGTTTTTTATTTAAAAAATATTTTTTATTCTTTTTATTTTGAGTTAATTTTTTATTCTTTTTATTATTTTAATATATTGGATTAAAAATAATTTTTTTAATATATTTTTAAATAAAAAATATTTTAAAAAACAATCACTACCATTAAAATTAATAAAATCTATTAATCACATGAGTTTGAAACTAATTTTAATAAAATATATTAACCACACTAGTTTGAAACTATTTTTGCCATTTAAAAAATAAAAACTGCTCCAAATTTCTACATTTAGTAGTCCAGCAGCCCGCTACGTCAGCATTAGCCACTTGCCTCTTTAGTATTTGAAAGTATGATAATAGATATTTTAAAAAACATTAATGTTTAAAAATATATTAAAAAAATTATTTTAAAAAAATTATTTTTAATATAAATATATTAAAATAATCAAAAAAATTTAAAAAATTTATTTTTTTTAAATACTTTAAAAATACAAAAATAAACAAACTCTTAATTTTTATTTTCTCTATTCAACAATTAACCAATCACTGTGAAATCAACAACTTTCTTTCCACTAACAATCTTTTTTTTTTCAGTGTCGATAATTTTTTTTTCATCATAATTTTTTATTTATTATGTTTATTAAGTTTAAATATTAACCGAGTTTTTATGCTAATTACATCTAAATATTAATAATAATTTTTTTTTATTAATATAAGTATCTAAGTCAGTTTATGTATATGTTAATTAATTCTACCAACCTTTAAATTAATAATTATATAAATATTTAATAATCCTAATTTATAAAATTCAAACTATTAAATTTTAAAAAACAAATGCAGAACCTAATTAATTGAATTACTAATGACACTTTAGCACAACAAGTCATGGTGTTGCATGAAATTTGACCCTGTATGCTACCAAATTCGTGGTCCTGGTTCGGTTATCATCTCACTTATGCATGAGAGATACCAAATTGATTAGGTTCCATTATTTGGAATGGATCACATGGCTGCGTTGGCCGAGGATTCGATTCTTTATGATATTTTTTTTTTGTAAGTAATGTATTTTATTTGAAAAATATTAAAATAATAATATTATTTATTTTTTTAAAAATATTTTTTATATCATCACATCAAAATGATTTAAAAACACTAAAATAATATTAATTTAAATATTTATATATATATATATATATATTTAAATTACTTTTAAAATATAAAAACAATACATCTATAAATGAACCATACCGCACTGTGTGATATTAAGTAAAAGCTATTTTTAAAAGAAAAAAATATTTTAATATGTTTTTAATAAAAATTACTTTAAAAATAATTATTTTTAACCTCCCATAATATCAAATTACCAAAATGGATATTCACACATCTACTACTGTTTTCTCGTTATTTATTAGTTATAATTTTTAAATATTTATATTATATTGATTAAATATTGGATATATTTATTAAATTGAATTTGAATCAGCTTAAACTTAATTATGTATAAGATTTAAGGGGAGATTAAAAGATAACCGTATTCCAACTATTGTATTTTTAAGAAATCGTGGTACTTGAATTTTTGTTCCTGTATTTGCTAGTACTTAGAGTTTTTAATTAATTTTACTAAATTTGTTTCTCTAGTAATTGACGGATATAAATATACATTTGTTTCCTCACGAATAAAAGTATATTGGTTCATATAGAATTTTAATCTTATAAGTTATAATATTTTATGAATAAATCAATTTGTAAATAAATATCTTGTTTAAACACATGCCTAAAAATACTTAATTTTAACATGTTTTTTTTTTTTTGGATTTTTTGGATTTGAGTAAACCTTACCTTTTAAAAAGTATATTTTATAAGTATAGACAAGTGAATAAAACTTTGACCGTTCTAGATTCTTATAAAAAATATATCTTTCAACTGAACTCAAAATTTACCATGAAAATCTTAAATTCTTTGCCGGTACACGATGTCCCTTAAGGACTTAACATATCTATAACTAAAACAAAATCTAGCACTCTTTATAGGCTAGAAAATAAATTCATTTGTAACGATTTTAAAGTTACCTTCAATTGCAAGAAATACATAGAAATATGCCTCCATCATCTTAATTTTCTTACCTTATGCTACCTTATTATAAAAAAATTTGATATGATTGAGCTTCTGATTAGTAAGACCCTGCATGCCAGATCAGAGAAGGAGCGAGCAAATGCTTTACATCAATAAGTACGGGGAACTTGCTAGTAATAATGCCAGAGCACGAACGGAGAATGTGCATGGCTGCAGTCCTCCAAAACTCGATGATTTTGCTGAGTGAACGTTTATCATCAGAGATTGGAATGGTCGAAGAGTACAATAACCATTTTGATCTTTATAATGAAAATAAAAACACAACCCCCACCACAGTCCAATATCTGCTTCAATAATTTAACCTCTGCACATGATCCATTTGGAAAAACGATTTGAGTGGCTGTTGTGAGACCTGTGGCCCGGCACAAGTTTGTTCTTGTCTGCAACATTATCAGTAAAAGGAAATAAATATCTCCAAGCCATCAATCCTACATCTATCTTAACTAATCCTACTCATTTTAAAATTAATAATCATATAAATTTTTAATAACTTTAAAAATACTTAAAACCCATAATCATTGAATAATAAACTCAGAACCCTATAGTTAAACTATACCTCCAGATTATTACCGACGCTTGCTTGGTTATTAAAGAGATGCGAGGGTCCTCGTATCCAAAGCATGATGGCAATAATTTAAGTGCCTATGGATAATACTTAATATGATGGTAAGTAAATGAGCCCACGATAGATTTTGGCTTTGTATCGCTGTCAGCTTTTATTTGCCTTGGATTCTACTCAATTTTTTTTTTTGGGGCGGGAGACTGGTGCTGTTGTGTCCACATAGTCAAATCTTTTATTTCAGCTTCGAAACCTCAAACTTATCAACATTCGATGGCCTCCTAGGATTTCTGTGGTTAGCTTTCAACATCAATATTAATTGAAGGCCGCAACCTCAGCGATTGGTTCATTTCTTTCTCGAAAATATCAAAGCTGGTTACCACAAATGAATTCGGGGTTTTATATATTTTGTTAGCCCATGGAACGCTAGGACCCACCCTTGGCGCCCTCTCCTTGCTTTCTCGATGATGATTCAGTGCCTTTAGGATATGCTCTGCGCGCTACACAACACTCCCATGGCCTCTCGGAAGAGGTGAGTTTTAAGATCCGCGGCCACCGCATGTCGTTCCTGCATGTAAAATAAAACATTAAGTACAATCACATGATCATTTAAATAAATTAAGATGAGAAATAACTTGAGGGATTGAAAATAAAACAATAATATTTCTTTCTTTAAATTACATTTTTAAAAATAAAATTTAAGCTTAAAAATCAACTATGTTTATCCATTAATCATAAAACAGTGGAGAGTGGAGAGTGTACCCTGCTTTTCCCCTTTCCTCACCTTTTTTTTCTTCACTATATTTTCATTGTTATGTAAAGTAAATAGTAGAGAATGTTTTTACTGTTCATGAGCCTGATCGAGTCTTCTTTAATTCCCTGCCAATCTTTGTTGTTTTGACTGCTAGCTAGACATCGTTACCGCTCAATATACCTTGTTTTTTCTTTTTTTCTCCTTTTTCTTTTTCTTTTGTAGTTTCTCATCTTCATTATTTTGCAAAGTGAATTAATTTATTCTCAACGGTTAAAATTGCATATGAACAGTGAAAAACATCTTCATTGCTTATAGGCTGGACCGAGTCCAGTCCAAATCTAAATATATTGGATCAGATCCAACCCAATAAAATAAATAAAAAAAAAAAATAAAAAAATTATTATAAAAATTAAAGAAATTTTATTCCCTTTGATGTATTATCAACCCTATAACTTTAGCTAAATATTTAATCATAGAACATATATTCACAGGATTATATAACAGGCACCTAATCAGTTTACTAGTGCTAAAACAAGTGCTGAGACTTTTTTCATTCTTGTCCTAAGCATAATATTCACTCGTTACTTAATTGGCATAAAATTTCACTCAACAGAAATAGATATTTACGATAATTTCCCTTGAATTGTTACAAAATCAATTTTCAATCCAATAGCATCTTTTATTCCCCCACTGCTCATTTAAAATATAAACTTTTCTATCATTTGTTGACAAGGTAATGTCATATGGATTATTCAATTATTTTCACGATAATATTAACAAAATATTTATTCTGCCTTTAAAATCAAAAAAGATATATTTCAATTGCTTCTCATTTTATTTTCAGTATAATAAGATGTTATACCCAATTTGTTTTCACATATAAAATAATAAATGAAATGCGCAAAACCTACCTTACCGAACAACTATACCAATAATCTCACTCGAGGTCGTGGCCTAGGAGGAAAAGGGATTTGTTTCCTTTCTTTGCACTCAGATTCGATCCTCTCTGTATAAGTCTGTCATTTTCGTGATATTTTACATGTCTATTAGATTTACAAGGTATTTAATGGACCTGAAAACTAGTCGTAGTGTCCATAAACTGGCACAAGGTATTTAATGGACCTGAAAACTAGTAATAGTGCCCGTAAATTGGTCGGACATCCAAAATTATTAAAAAAAATAAAATTATACCAATAATCTGCTAACAAGATTTTAATTGGCCTTTTATTGTCGGTAATTGTTTATGTCTTCACAAATGCATAAGGGTATAAGTGTCAATTAAAGGTTATAATGACAACTTTAACAGTGGAATCACAAGGGAGAAAATAGCATTCAAACCAAGATTGGTCTTAATTAATTACACGTATATAATTAAATTTAAAAATCAACCATGTGAACCATCGTATAATTAATTCAATATAAATTTAAAATTTATATGGTTTTCTTTTTTAATCATACAAAGTTCACATGCAATTCAAATTACATATTAATTTGTTCCTTGGAGTGCGCATACAAAAACCATGTTGAAAACTATATATGCACAATGAACATTATGTTTCAGAAGGATTATAACTTTATGTCCGAAAAATGATTCACAAACATTAAACGAAATATCTCTGTATAAATACTTTTATCATGCAAATAAAATTATTATGACCGTTGGATATTTATGGGAGTTGCTAACATTTTAGTAACGGTTATTTTACAAACATTCAATATTAAGAATTTATATACAATCGTCTAATTAATATTTACTATTTGATCAGAAGAAACAAAAATAGTTGGAAAAAAAAATGCAATGATAATAAACACAAATGTTCAACTTGAGCATGGAAGAAACCAGCATGTGGCAGTTGCCCCACACTGCCAAAAAAACAAATACATATGAAGAATATATAATGTTGAAATCGGTAATGAATTTTGATGGGTAGAAAAATAAGATAAAATTTAAAATAAAAAAAATACATATGAAGAATATATAATGTTGAAATCGGTAATGAATTTTGATGGGTAGAAGAATAAGATAAAATTTAAAATAAAAGTGTTTTGAGAATAAGAAAATAATTTAAAAGAATTATAATGAAAATAAGAAATAAAAGATAGGAAAGAACTGCATGAAGGGTTTAAATCCCAGTTAAAAATCGATAGTATTATTGTAAAACTGTATTAAATTTGTAAATAAAAAAAATAATAAAATAGAAAAATAAATATATTTTAAAATAAAAAAATAGTCCTGAGAAATTAGTAAAATAACTGAAATGGTTATTGCAATTTTGAATAAGAAAATTTTAATTTTGATATAAAATTACTCATAACTCTCAATATAACTATTAGATTAAGTTAAAATTTTATGAATTAGATTAAGTTAAAATTTTACAAGGAATCTTTTAATACATTGATATATTTTAAATTAAATTTTAGGGTAATCTAGATTTATAAAGTCGATGCAAGAATATCAACAATTAAACCAAAAATAACTTCTATGTTTATTAATGGCATTTTCATAAATAAGTTGAGAAAACCGAAAATTCAGTTTCTTTTTTCCTTTTAAACTGTCGGCTAGTGTTGAAAAAAATTAGAAGAGAGAAAAAATTGAGAGTTTCCTCACTAAAATCCTAAACAAAAACTAAGATTTAAGGCAAAATAGATGAGGGGGTGGGTATTAAACATATCTAATTCAATAATTAAAAGGAAAACTAAGTGAGAGAGAGAGAGAGTAGAGAGAGAAAACTCACAACAGTAAGTGAAAAAAAAGAGGAGGAACAGAAAACTTCAACTGATTAACATTTCAAGTTTGTATTATTATCGGGTAAGACGTTATAAACTTGATTGTATAAAATTAAATAAAAATTAATAAAGTTTATGTAAAAATTAAATAAAAATTAATAAAGTTTATGCAAAATTTTTAAATTTTTAAATTTTGAATTAAGTTTTTTTAATATTAAATTTGGAAAAATAAAATTGTGAAAATGTGATCTTTGAAAGAAATAAGATATAAATAACTTTAAATAAAACATAATTGGAGAAGAAAAATTGGGTGTTCATGGTGAAAGTAGAGTCTATTTTTAAAGGGGGGGGAGAGAGCTTTTGGAATAAGATTAAATATTTGTTAGCTATTTGTATTTAGAATGTGTTGTTGTGTTGATGAAGATTGAAATAAATTTAATCATGTTATTTAGTTTGTTTAGTTGTAGTTGGATTATCATTGTAACTTGAAAAAAGATTGAGAAACTAATCAAATAAATAATTTATGATCATGAATTGGTTGATTGAATTGAATAATTTATGGTTAGTTATGGGAATGACTAGTTAAATGATCATTTGGTTATATATATTAAAAAAAATATTTGAAAGTATTGATAAAAAGAAGATCTTATAACATTTTCAACATATGAAGTTTTCTAAGGAGCAAATATGAATTATAAGATAAAAAATAAATTTTATGGACCATTTTTTTTATAATATATATAAGTTTTTAAATTTTATATTAAAAGATTACAATTTTTGAATTTTTTGTATTTCAATTAATTTAGTTATATACTTATATTATTTTGCCTTTACTGAAATTGGATACTAGATATGTTCGTAAACTTAAGTGATACTTAATTTAAGATATTGAATCCTTCTTGGATCTTTTTATTTAACTTTTTTATTTAATATTTTTTTAATTTTATCCTTCTATATTAAATTATTTGACCATTAGCTTAATATTTTTTTATATTTTTGTGGGGTTATTCTAATTTTATATATTAGGCCACAAGTTAGTTAATTTAACTCGATTTGAATTTAGAGGGTTTTCCAATGTTTTTCTTTAAATTGATTTTTTTTCATATTTATTTTTCATCATTTTATTTGCTTAAGAATTAAAGTGTTATTTTATTCAATGGGTTTTTTCTGGTCCCATGACCAAGCCATGAATTTAGCAAGCTGACTTGAGTCCGGATTTTTTATTCCCTTTTAAAATTGAATTTTTTAGTTCGTTTTTTAATATTTTCTTTATAAGTAATTGAGCTTTAATTTTTTTTTATGAGATTATCTTAATCTCAATTTAATTTTTACTTTGTTATCAAATAAGATTATCGAGATATTTTAAAAATATTTATTGAGTATTTTTATTATATTAACAAATATTTATTTTTTTCAAATAATCATGGAAGTTTTTTTTATTGTTATTATTTTTTTAATCGTATTATTAGATTAATAAAAATTATTGAATTCATCAAATTAATAACTTGAGTTTTTTATTATCATTATTTTTTTAATTATATTATTAAATTAATTAAAATTATTAAAATCATCTAATGAATAACCTGAGTTCTAATTTTTTTTTCTCATTTAAAAATATCAGCATCATCTTTGTATCATTTTATTATATTAAAAAAATTAACACGATTCAAAAAGTTGAAGCGATACATTCACAGTCTAGCATTGACCACCAATCTAAGTACATCGTACAGGAGCGCATCATTGAAGTGATAACAAATGTACACTACAAGCATCAAAATGTTACACAGGAAATATTTAAGGGGTATTTAAAAGAGTAGTTAAGGTTATTTTTTAAAGTGTTTTTTATTTAAAAATTTATTAAAATAATATTTTTTTTGAAATTAATATACCAAAACAATTCATCAACACTAAAATAAAAAAATTTAAAATAAAAAATAAGTTGCATCGCAGCACGGGTACTAGCAAATAAGGGAATCTCTTAATTCTGATGTCTTAATCGTCACTAAAAACATTGTTAACAAAACTGTTAATGAAAAGTCGCATGAAAAAAACGATGTTGTGTAAAAAACATTTTAAAAGTAGCACGGTGTGTGTGTGCTGTTTGTACGGCTTTTATTTATTTCTCTTTAAACAAGCAAACAAACTACACAAAATAGTTGCCGACTACTTCTCAACTTCCAACAGTTTTTCTTTCTCTCCTTGTTTTGTTTCTTTTTTCACTTTCAAAATACTAATTTCCAATTTTCTTTTAATTTAATCATTCCTCTAACCATGGTTAGTAATTTGATAGAGCTAACTATGGTCTACTTATGCAGTTAAGGAGTAAGAGAGCAAAACACCAAACTGCAAAGCAAACCCATTCTTCTTCCTGCTCTCTCTCTCTCTCTCATTCCCTCTCTCATTGTCTGCACTTTGGCTCCAAAGAGAAAAAAAGCCTTCCTTTTTCGCATTCCATATTGTTTCTGAAATATTTAACCTATTTTCTTTCTGCTTTCTGGGAATTTTTTTTCTAAATCTGTCACTTTCCCTGGAAATTTTACAGCACCTGAGAATAATTATCATTCTGCTACTTACCTCAATTGTTGTCTCATTATCCCAATCTGGTTGGCTCAACCGGTTTGTTTTCTTTCAACTTGTTTCTTATTTGCAATAATTTAAGTTTACTTTTTCTGTGTTTTCTCTGTAACATTAGATTTTTTTTTCAAATTTATTGAGTTCTTGAGATCTGGATTTATTAATTCAGTGTTGTAGAAGAGAAACCATGTGTGCTTGTTTTGTTTTGCTAAATGTATTAGATTTTAGTCTCTAGCTGTAATAGAAACTGGGGGTTTCAGTACGAAGATTTGATTTCGAGCAATAAGGTTTGAAGCTTTTTTGTTTAGTGGGTAGTTTAAAGTTTCAATTTTGGGGTTTTAGAAATGAAGATTGAGGTGGGTATGGGAGGTGGGGCATGGAATGATGAAGATAAGACTATGGTTGCTGCTGTTTTAGGCTCAAAAGCTTTTAATTACTTGCTATCAAATCCAGTAGCTAATCAAAATTTATTAATGGTTATGTGTGGCGATGAGAATTTGCAAAATAAGCTCTCTGATCTTGTGGACTGCCCCAACTCCTCGAATTTTAGCTGGAACTATGCCATATTTTGGCAGATTTCATGTTCCAAGTCTGGTGATTGGGTTCTTGGTTGGGGAGATGGGTCTTGTAGGGAGCCTAAAGAAGGTGAAGAATCTGAATTCACTAGAATTCTTAATATACGCCTTGAGGATGAGACTCAACAGAGGATGAGAAAGAGAGTTATTCAGAAGCTGCAGACTTTGTTTGGCGAATCAGATGAGGATAATTATGCCTTGGGATTGGACCGGGTCACTGATACTGAGATGTTCTTTTTGGCATCTATGTATTTCTCCTTTCCTCGGGGAAAAGGTGGTCCGGGAAATTGTTATGCCTCCGGGAAGCATGTCTGGATCTCTGATGCATTGAAATCGGGGCCTGATTATTGTGTGAGATCATTTCTTGCAAAGTCTGCAGGATTTCAGACAATTGTGTTGGTGGCTACTGATGTTGGTGTTGTTGAATTAGGTTCTGTGAGATCTGTTCCTGAAAGTATCGAGATGGTTCAATCGATAAGGTCATGGTTTTCCACTCGGAGTTCAAGTATCAGAACCAAGCCAATAGATGCTGCAGTTGCAGCAGCAGCCATGCCTGTGGTGAGTGAAAAGAAAGATGAGAATTCCTCGTTTTCAAATTTTGGGATTGTGGAGAGAGTTGAAGGAGCTCCGAAGATTTTTGGTCAGGATTTGAACAGCTCAAATCATGGTCATGGTTTTAGGGAGAAACTTGCCATCAGAAAGATGGAAGAGAGACCATCATGGAATGCCTACCAGAATGGTAGTAGGCCTGCATTTCCTGGTACTCGAAATCGCCTGCATGGTTCTAACTGGGCACAAAGTTTTGGTTTGAAACAAGGGACACCAGTTGAGGTTTATGGCTCACAAGCCACAGCGAATAATCTAAAAGAGCTGGTTAATGGGGTTAGAGAGGAGTTTAGGCATAATCACTACCAAGGTCAAAAGCAGGTACAAGTGCAAATTGATTTTTCAGGAGCCACTTCAGGGCCTTCTGTGATTGGGAGACCACTTAGTGCAGAATCTGAGCATTCAGATGTTGAAGCTTCGTGCAAGGAAGAAAGGCCAGGTGCAGCAGATGACAGAAGGCCTCGTAAACGGGGCAGGAAGCCAGCGAATGGAAGAGAAGAGCCCCTTAATCATGTTGAGGCAGAGAGGCAGCGGCGAGAGAAGCTCAACCAGCGATTCTATGCACTGCGAGCTGTTGTGCCCAATATTTCCAAGATGGACAAGGCTTCATTGTTAGGAGATGCTATTTCTTATATTAATGAGCTTCAAGCAAAGCTCAAGAAAATGGAAGCTGAAAGGGGAAAATTGGAGGGCATCGTGAGAGATTCATCGACATTGGATGTTAACACAAATGGAGAAAGTCATAATCGATCTGGAGACGTTGATATCCAAGCTTCCCACGATGAGGTGATGGTAAGAGTGAGTTGTCCGTTGGATTCGCATCCTGCATCAAGAGTGATTCAAGCATTGAAAGAAGCACAGGTCACTGTCATTGAGTCAAAACTTTCCACTGCAAATGACACTGTGTTCCATACATTTGTGATCAAATCTGAAGGATCCGAGCAGCTAACGAAGGAAAAGCTGATGGCGGCAATTTCCTGCGAATCCAGCTCATTACAGTCATTATCATCAACTGGGTAGTTTGAGAATTGAGTCTGACGTAGAGTCCATAGGCGTACATGTAGTGAAGAACTTTTTTAAAAGCTTCTTCAGAGGCATTGATATACTGCAAGGGTTCTTAAAAGGAGCTGGCTAGAAGTAGAAAAATGACTACCTATTGACCTAGTAGGGCAGCGAATTTTCTGTGATTGTTTATAGTATACATGTTTTGTCATAAGGAAGTATTCTTTCCAGATGAATTACATTTGTAAGTTTTAACAAGTGTATCACTGTTGGTTATTTAGCTATGATATATTTGGTTATTTTTTCTTTCAAAAAATTATTTTGTTTAATTAATTTCTCTCCTTTTCGTTTCCATGTTATGAGCGCTTTCATGGCTTATGTATGGTTTTGTTACCGCCTGACCGGCGCTTCTTTCTGATGAACTCAAACGAGCTATTGCACTTGAGACTTGCAATAGGAGATGCTACAGGTTCTGCTGCTTTCAAGCTGTGTCTTCTTCATTTACATGCCCTCACTCTCGATCAACTTTTCTTTCACGTGGGAGGCTTGGTGGTAGGTTTGTGATGTGGTCGTGTCGTGGAAAGGTCCGCTGGTTGTCATCAATTCCCGACTGAAAAGTTAGAGATTTTCACATGTTCCGCGTGAGATTACTGTTTCGAGGGATGTGTTTCGAGCAGTTCTCTCTTATCAAATATTTTTTATTCATAATAGCGTATTTATATAATATTGTTTTTATTTCAGTCGAGAATAAAAAATAATATTGTTAACTAGAAAAGAAAATCTTTATAATAAAAATTTAAACTCACGACACTAAATAAATATGAAAAAAAATATAAAATAATCTTAATAGAGAACCTTTAAAATGCGTTTTCCAAGCTCGGCGATGAAAAAATATCGCATTTTAACAAGAAATTTCAATTTTTCTTCTTAATATAAAAAAGGAAATATTACTGTTTATGTTTAACAGCTTTAAAGAGATTCCTAGGCGAATTTTCTTTTCTCTATTGTCTTTATTTTCTTAGAAATCAAGTGAAGCTTCTTTAGATGCGCATGACGAATCCTGTTCTCAAATTCTAGGAGACCTCTCCCCTTCCGTGAAGTCTTCGAGGTGGACATTGACACGAAACAATAGTGTTCATCGCCACAGTAACACCACCAAGATTCGAATAAAGCGGTGCTCATGAACCAAAAGCGGCATCGCCATCTCATTTCTGAGCAATACAGAACAAGATTTATGATACAATGGCAGCCGGGTTGCACTCTTGCCACCCGTGAGTATGTTCATCCAAGAGAGGAGTAATGACAAAAATCATGTGGTATTCGTGTGCCCTAGAAGAAAAGGTAAAAGCTACGACTTCGAAATAATGCAGGCAGAAAAAGTGTGACAATAACATGGTAGATGCTCTACTTCACCAAGAACCCGTGTCAAAATTCGTGTGAACATTCGAGTGATTGGAGTCTTTGCGTGTGGATTGAAAAATGGTAAAAAGAAACCCATTTTATTATGTAGTAAAAGTAAGAGAATGGAGGTTTAAAATATAACTTTTTTAAAGTGTTTTTCTATAAAGATATTAAAATAATATTTTATTATTATTATTTAATATTTAAATTCCACAGCGCTCGTGAAATTTCCATGACGCTTCTTCAGTGGGTCCTCTATTATCCTCACATTTATTGTTTAAAAAATGTTTCCTTTGCCTCGGAGAGGCGTTGAAAGACCCGACATGTGGTTTTCTAGTACGCAAAGAGGGAAAAAAGAAACACACGCCATGTGATGGTCAAGTTCGCAGAGCCTTCAGTACAATCGCCAAGACTACTGCATTGAAACAACGATTTTAATATATTGTGGACCCGTTATTCTCCGAGAAAAATACAGTGTGGACTTATCAAGCAATTTGGGGTCTTCCGAACTCCATCAGATGGGCTTGCCGATGGCTGACCGACTGAAAAGAGGAGAGGAAAGGCGTAGTAAGGGTGTGTGAATAATTTGGTAGCAAGAGTCAATGCTAGTTATCTCGGTTTGTCGTGGTGTTCGATAGATTAAGCCACCGTCTAGATGGGAATCAGACTTGCTGTATTTGGGTTCGGTGACCATGTCCATCTTCTTATTTTACATTATCCTACACGCGCTTTTCACTAGAGCGCCATCATTTCTGGTCGACTTCATTCTAGCTTTCTCGGAGGACTGGACTGAACGGGCTTGGAACGATTGGTTTATCCCATACCTGCAACAGCGCACCTATAAAATAGAAAAAGAAATTATCAGTTTATGACAGCTTTCACAGCCCTGTGACATTTAACAACACCATCCAACTTTGGATCAGCTTATTATTAGCCGAATAACATACACCTTTTCTTCTTGAAGTTAATTTACAATTTAGTGTTGTTTTTAGCAATGGGCTAGTTTTTGTGGTAATGATTTAAAAATATAAAAAAAATTTAATTTTTTTTAAGTATGGTTTGAAAAAAACAGATTTAATATATATATATATATATATATATATGATTAAAACTAATGTGAGATGTATTTTTGCATATAAAATAAATAAAAATAAGTCTTTATGAATTAAAATCATTTTATTTTAAATTCTACGGAACTAAAGTTTAAAACAATAGTAAAAGAAATGGAAGGTATTTATTAATCAAATAAGTTTTTCTTGTAAATAAGTAAAAAAACATAAGTATCTTTTTGGAGCTGGTTTGGGAACCTCAAAATTTAAATTATAAGTATCTTTTTGGAGCTGGTTTGGGACCCTCAAAATTTAAATTGTTTTATTTAAAGTTATTTTTTTATATTTTCAGATTATTCGAATGTTTTGATATAAAATATAATTTAAAAAAATAAAAATAACGTTATTTTAATATATTTTTAAACAAATAAATATTTTAAACCATAATTACTTTAACATTTTCAAACACATCCTTACATCTTCATTTCTCTTTACCAACAAGAAGAAGGAGAAACTATGGTTCTAGATGAATTATTTTATTATTTTTCTTAGATTGAGAAAATTAAAGAAGGCAGTGAACATGATCTAATGTTCAAAAGTGATATATATATTTATTATTTTAAGAAATACAGTGTCCTTCGGAGGATTGCACGGTAAGTTTTGTGAGGCCTGAGAATCACCAACCGGACTAATAAGGGCTTAACTTTCTACATTATACTATGGTTCTAGATTTTTTTTTGACATTAATAAATCAAAATAATCAATATATATATATATATATATATTTTGAAGTAAATAAATATATATATATATATATATACATTTTGAAGTAAATAAAATAATTTTAAATTTTTTAAAAAATATTTTAAAATATAAAAACAAGAAAGCTAAGATTTTAAAAGTGGGTTTAGATTGCATTTCAAATGGTGTTTTTTAAAATTTAAAAATTATTTTTGCATTTCAAATGGTGTTTTTTAAAATTTTAAAATTATTTTTTTTTTTATTTTTTTAAATGTTGTTTATATGCATTAAAAATAATTTTTTAAAAATAAAAAAATAATTTTACTATATTTATAAAGTAAACTTGCCGATGCATTAGGTGAACTCTTATTTACTATTCCATTTTTTTTTAATTTATAAATATCTTCGAGGGAGCAATCTAATAATTTTGGATCTTTGAAGACATGTTTGAAAGACTTGTGTAAACAAGGACCAAGTGAAAAATGTAATCTGTGGGACCTACTATTCATGGCTGTTAAAATTACCTGATTGCCATTGTCTTTTGAATGTCGGACTTAAGCTCTGGTGTTTGATAAAAAGATCGATTCTCAGGGGAAAATTCATTGCAGACAGCGATTGAGAGAGACGCAGCACTGCCCTCTCCAGCATGCTTCAATCCAACTCCGAGGTTATGTTCTCACCTCTCTGTTTTGTTATTTGCAACATTTGCCATTGCTTGCTACTAGGGTTGCAATTGACCAATTTTTAAGCTTGACTAAACTCGAGAGTTGTCATATTCAAACACCATATTTGCTTAAGAGGATGAAGCATTGAGGCTTCCCACATTGTCATCATGGTTTTGTGGCTGTGTCGTGTTCTTTCCATTAAAAAAAAACGAGCAATACGGGGTCCTCTTGTGTTCTTGTCGATAGCTCCGGACTTTTGTTGTAGCCTAGTCTGTGCTAGTAAGGCTCGCAACGATTAAGGAGTCTTTCCAGTGTCCCACGCTGGGGAGTTCAGGGAGGATGAAGCATTGAGGCTTCCCACATTCTGTTATGATATTGAACAAAACAGATTGGATTCGAATTTTCACGGCTCAAGAATTGAAAAGTTTCCGATACATTCTGTTGAATGGTAAATCAAATATAAGTGGACTCCGCAGAATCTCTTTTCTTTTTATGTGACAGATATTGAAATCCCAACCAGGTATTAGGAGAGATTCCCAGATTTATATTGACTAATAAGATGAGCACTTATTTCATCCCTCTGAATCTATCCACGTTTCCTAATTTCCGCCCTGATAAACAAAGCACGAAAGTTCAATAAATTTTAGTAATTTTAGCCAAGTTTTATGATCATTCAGGAAATTGTTTACATTAATTTTTGAAGTACTTATTACCAAAGCATACATTTTGTTTTCAAGCTTGTTTTTTGAAAAACCGGACCTAGTTTGTTGGTTAATGAATGAGTTTGAACTAGCAAGTTGTCGAGTCCATTTTAGTTCAACTTGGTTCGCTTTTGATTCTATTGCTGATACCTTGTTACACAAATTTATTTTTTTGAGGAAGTTGTTGCGTGAAACTTTAGGTTTGTATGGTTGTAAGAAAAATCTTCAGGATGAAACAAACGTGTTTCATTTCATAACAATGGATTATCTGTAATTCCTTGAGAAAGAAGTCATCCGATAGAATTTGTTTTGCCTACCTCTACTTGTTTTTTCTTACCAAAATCAGTGCCTTTTTTGTGTCAAAAATACTATTTACTTTGTCCTGTAACAGACTTTGAACATCATTGTTGAACTGAGCATTTAAGAGAGACACTGTTTTGTAATCTGCATCATGGGTCACAAGATGGACTCTCTTAGAAGGTTAACGGTTCCATATCTACTAATGCAGAGCCTTTTTCATTTTTCTTTAATCTGCTCTAACCCTATCAAGCATATGCCATTGTACTCTGTTTGAATGGGTCAAGCAGTGGTCACTTGCAGTCCAAGCCTTATCAATTTTTTTGTTTCAATGATCTTCAGGATAATTTTGAGAGACCGATAAAAGATATCAAGAGGCATGAAGACAACCTAAAATTTTTGAAGTCACAAGCAAATCATATAGATGAATCTATACTTGATCTGCAAGGTATCCTTTTTTCTTTTGTATCATATGAATGGCAACCAGACTCGATCAAGGAGATTTGCTAAATTCAGCTTTTATGATACACTTGGCTTTTGTATTTGAACGTTTTTATTCAGCCAAATTTGTGTATTACTGCTTGATCCTTTCCTTCACTAACATAATTTTTCAGTGAGGCTTGGAAAGTATCATTCCAAAGATGCAGCAAATGAAAACAGTGACCTTCACCCTGTGGAAGAATCAACACAACAGATATTACACCAAGAGCAATCTGCAGCAGGTATATTGTGCAATGTAAAATCTTATCATGCAATTCACGCATCGAATTTGTCACTGATCAAGGATGTGCTAGGTATTGTGGCTACTCTTGCCAGAGTTGATAATGATACTCTTAGCAGGTTAGTACCTTTCCACACTCGCCCATTTTCCTTTTGGCATAGAAATAGAATGACTAGAGATGCACCCTTCATTTTGTCTATTTTCTAAAATGTCTCAAGCTCATTACTCACATTGATATGCTCCTTATCATGCTTAGGATCATCGCAGAACTTTGTTGTGTCTTCATTTCTGCTGATTATATGATGAAATACCACAAGTATAACTCTCAGGCAGGAAAATTCATTCTTTGCAACCTTAATTACATCCTGAATCTGATGAAAGTGGGGTTTCCGCTGATGTATGACCTAAAATGCAACCATTTTGGTGGTTTCTCTTTCTCGAAATAAATGAATATCCCTATTCCCAATTGTATTGCTAACTAATGTAGTGGTTTATAAAAATTACCATGAGTTGAAAACTTCTTTTTCCTGAAATTGCTCCTTATGTGCCCTTAAACCAGGCTTCTCTCAGAGTACTTGGGATTGGAGACTATGCTGGGAATAGTCTGCAAAACAT
This sequence comes from Populus euphratica, assembly GCF_000495115.2. NCBI lineage: Eukaryota > Viridiplantae > Streptophyta > Magnoliopsida > Malpighiales > Salicaceae > Populus > Populus euphratica. Next base: position 650,999 of record NW_011499861.1, read on the forward strand.
TCGATGGCATTAAGGCTTTAGAGAAGTATGATGGAGATGGAAAAATAAAAGACATAGCCGGTCTGCATGGTCTTGGATCTTCAATTGGGAGGAAAATTGATGGTCGATTTACTGCATTTTGCCTTGAAGATTTGAGGCATAGACCCACTTGTTGTCCTTGTTTCTAAAGAATTTACTTATATTTCTTTATCGGTAATGTTTCTGTTGCTTAAGGAAATGTTGACTGCAACTTATTAACAGGCCATTTGCGGGCGGTTTTATAGCCAATGATCCACAAAAGAAGCTTGCTCTTTTAAAGCCGAAGTTACCAAACGGGAAGTGTCCTTCTGGATTTCTTGACTTCGTGGTGAACATGGTCAATTTGGATGATCGGAACTTGTTTTGTGTTACTGCTGGTGGACATGGTCTTAGAGAGACATTATTCTATAACCTATTTTCTTACCTGCAAGTATACAAGACTAGAGCTGACATGCTTTCTGCTCTCCCATGCATAACTCATGGAGCCTTGTCCTTAGATGGTGGGATGATCACGAAAAATGGTCTCTTTTTACTTGGCAGCAGGTAAGTATGGATTACCTATCAAGCCATTTGTGAATGAGATTTTTTTTTTTATGTGTGTGTGTGTGTTTGAGAGTCAGCTTATTATGATAGTTGACGCACATTAGGAGTTGTTAATTCGTAATGGTCCTTTCAGTATTACTTTTTTATGATGTTTACCCTATTGTAAAATCCATTTGTTTCCAGGGAAAATTTTGAGGTGAAATTCCCATTGATCACTGGGAGATCTGGTTTGTCTTTGAATTATAGTCAAATTGAAACTAGGATCAGGAAGTTGAGATGGGAACAGCATAATATTGAGCAGGATATGCGAAGAGAACAGCAGTTGTTGGATAAAGCTAGGGCTGCTTCTTCAGGCAAGCCACAAGTATGAGGCATGCTCCAACAGAAAGCCAGGCTCTTAAAATTCAGGTATGGTCTCGTAGATATTTTAGCATGCCTTAACCACTGATATTCATGATGGAAAGGGCACTAATACTACATTGTGATTATTCATACTGGATTGTTGCTTGTATTTTATTTTGGCTTGGCCATCTAAATGCCAAAAACAAGGTAAAATTTGTGTGGTTGTCCTCGAGCTTGTCACAGACTTGCTGTTACCGTTCCTTCACTTTCATTGTGTCACAATATCCGTTTGAAGGCTGCTGTTGCGTGGTACATTTTTTTCATTTGTCCAGTATGCAATTCTGTTCGAGTTCTGAATGTGCTAATCAGATGCATCGTTTTGAAACTGCTTATCTTAATGAATACCTAGTTACCTCTCAAATTGGCTTTCCGATGTATGCAGGACAAATTGAGAACACAATCCGATGAATTTCTTCTGATGCATAGAGAATGTTCAAGCTAGAGGGGCTGCGGAAGGTGTTACTTCAACTTGTGCTTTTGTCAGCAGGAAATTGTAAATTGTTGTTTTGTGGTCGGTTGAAGAAACGCTTTTGGGAGTTTTTCACAGGCAGGGTTTGACCAAGGAAAGTACAGCTAAACGCAGATTCTTTTAAAACGATTATAGTATTTTAAAACGATATGGAAGAGAATGAATGACAGCCCTCTACTGCAGAGGGGACCGATATGAATGCATCTCTCTGAAGCTTGAAGCGCCTATAGGATCCTTGCTCTGTCTATATATATATATTAAAAAAAACGTCCAAATATTTTCTCGACTCCACGAGTCTTTTTGGGAACATGTACCGATTCCATCAGTGACGTAGTTACTAATTCCGTCAGTGACAGAGGATGGAGAACCAGTCTAATAAAGTTGGCTTCTGTTGCTCCGCATGAATACCCGGTTCGTCAAGCTTTTGGTAGGTTTGGCCCGTGACAGGGTTGAGATCCCGTGCAATTTTTTCCCAGGTTGCTCAGCAACCCGCAGACTCGGTCTTAGGCAACCTCTCCACTCTACTTACTAGTTGCTAGCTATGGACAGGCAAAAGCTGGCAAATTTCATCACCCCCGTGCCAAAACTGCACTGTTCGTTCATGCAAGTGACAGGATAAGTACTTTTCCGTCAATGAACTCGTTTAACTAGAGGCGGATGCCCCTCTTTTAGAAAAACCATATCAAGATTAAAGCGAGGAACTAACAAAGATTAAAGCGAGGAACTAATAAAGGTCAATGTTCAACTCTTCAATGAATACTAAAATTACAATATGCCCCGTTGGGGCAATTGAGAAAAAGGTTGTCAGACCTCAGAAAATGTAATGTAGAAGAGCAAATCAAGTTAGAGCCTATAACATCTCTATGATTCTATTAGCTTGACAATTAGTGAGCTTTACACTTAAATCCAGCTTCGGTTCTATAAAGATGGGTTGTCGAGGGGAAGCAAGGAGGAGTGTTGATACAGATCACCCACTACCAAGTTCTGCTGTTGCAGGGAAACAACCATAAGATATTTTCCAACGGGATGCAGGACCTATTGTGTGAACACCTGAAAAAACTGTCCAAGGTCCCCCAACAAAAAATCAGCCTTGCAGAGGCATAATTGCTTCTGTACCACCGAGTTGGAAACAATCTACCTCGCTACAATTAAATTATCAGAATCCACAATAATTAGCTACTGCAGCGCTCTATGTTCACCTCTGTAACTGCAGGTGTAGATGAGTTTTCCTTGCCATGCTTCTCACTAGCTCCCCGGTCAAACTTTTTATCAGGACAGTGTTTAGAAATGTGTCCTTTCTTCCCGCAAAAGTAGCATGTCAAGGACTTGTTATTATCTACCTCTATATCTCGTTTCTTCCAATGCAACCCTGGCTTCTTCATATCTCTGATCCTAGGTCCAAGATACTTGGGATGATGTGAATGTAAATGATTGGAGGGCTCCCCTGTCTTATCTTGATTGCGAGACTCTTCCTCAGCCCTTACACGGTCCATTAATATCCAGAAAGGAAGATACTCCTCATGCATCAACTTCATGCAGAAGTCCTTCCAAGATGGAGGAAGCTTGGAAATGACAGTGCTAACATGAAAGTTCTCATCAATAAACATTCCTGCAGCAACAATTGCATCTGCAATGCCATTGAGTTCCTGAAGTTGGTCAAAAATCGATTTTTCATCAACCATTTGAAATTCAATGTACTTTTTAACTTGTGATCTCTTCGTTCCAAACTCCTCATAAAGGTAAACCAATTTTAGCTCTTCCCATAGTTCCTTAGCAGTCTTAATCTTCTTTGCATACTTGTAATAAATGGAATCAGATAGAGAATTCAAAATGTTGAGGCGACAGAGATGGTCATCATTGCACCACTTTAGCTCTGTAGCTTTGGCTTGAGCAATTTCTTCAGCACTGGCTGGCGGGCTTGTAGCAATGCTTGGGCGAGGTACAGTAAGCACATACACAATCTTTAATTGCTTCAAGAAAAATTCCATCTGTGGTGCCCAGAACTGGTAATTCTTCCCATCAAAACGGCTGACCTCAATATGAGCAATCTTGAAGGGGAGTTCTTGAGAAATAGAATCAGCCACTGGCTTAGAGATTTGTCCATTTTGTTCAACATCAAGGCCAGAACTGAATTCAGTGGAAAAAAAGGCTCAGAATAGAAGTAATTTCAACACATTGTTCAGCTTCATGCTTTCTGACTAAGCATCATATTTGAGGATTCAGCAAGGCATGATACACAAAAAGTTAACAACTAAAATATAGAGAAGTGCAGACCACTTTATGCCATTTCTATTCTTTGGGCAAACAATTGTATAACTATATTAAGCATGTAAAAGATGTCACAACACCAGAGACAACTGACAAGGTCAATCTTATAACACTCCTCTCACCTTAGCATTGATTGCATCTTCGTAATGGCTTCCTCTATTGCAGGCACATTTTGCTTGATGGCTGTCCATTGTTCAGATGTCAAGCAAATTCCTGAAAAATATGGCAGCGCAGACAAACCCTGTCAGCACAAATGCAAATCGCAGCAAGATCAATAGTAAATTGATTAAAAGCTTGGAAACATATTCGCCTGTCAACATATCTGCATCTACTGCGCTAACTATTGATCTCAAGAAAAATATCCTATAAAGGATCCTATATCAGGCTCACACAAAACTTCGATCCATACACCACAGTTCCTTTTCTCTTACAGACACTGACATCCTCGAGATTGCTCATATTGCATGTTTACGCCACCATCAAACACAATTAAGGCAGACCTAAAATAATAGTAAATAAATAGAAGTTTACTGATATGAGCAAATTCGATCACCTATTTTAGAAGGAAGCAGGTTTCCATCTTTCTGATAAAAGTCCCTTATCGACACGAATGATTTCCCTTTAAATTCTTGAATCGTCACGCTCCTTCTCTCTGATAGCTAAATTGAAATAAAAAGTCCACATTAAACATAAAACACTTCAAAATCTAAAATAGAAAAAACAGGTTTCTCCCATTTTCTCAGCGGCCAAACAGAAAATTAGGGTTTTTACCTTACAAATAACGCGATTACCATCAGTACCAACCTCCTTCTTAGTCAACACTTCCTCGTGTTCTTCTTGCAGTGCTTCCTTAGTGTCTTCTCTTACGTTTCCATTGGCTTCTTTACCTTCCTCGTCCATGGTAGAGAGCAAAAAGGACTCGATAACGCCTCTTATGAATTTCTTGTGTTCGATATGGGACAAATCGAAGTCGAGTCGCTCAGTGGCGGTGGCTCGAACTTTGAATTCAGTGATTTCGTCCATGTTAGCGTGTTTTAGTATGTCAATTACTGTTTCCTGGATTTTCCGCTGGAGCTCTGGGTCCATAATTTTGGGTGGGACGAAAATTAATTTGGGAAAGAGAGGGAGATAGAGAGTTACGGTATTATAAATTGAGTAGCGAGTTAAATTTAAATTAAAAAAAAAAAGGGCATTTGCTAATGCTGGTAACTAACTGGAGGCTGTCTTTTCAAAGAGATTCACTGGCCAATATTAAAGACGAGTTAGCCAGTCCACTTTTTTTAAGCAAAGTTAAATTACATTATTGTTCTTAAAAGGCAAAAAATTATTCAACTTCGAGGAATTTTTTTAGTTTTTCAAAATTATTTGCAAAAGCTTTTATATCCTCGAAAGAAAGAAAGAAAGAAAAAAGTTTGCACATAGGGATTCTTTACCTTTGTCTTTTTTGTTTTAAACACTAGAATAATAGGATTGCCCTTCAAATTAATTTTTTAAAGAAAACCTAAGGCTAGATTCAAGAATGTTTTAGTCCTTTTCTTCTAGTTTTCTATGTTTAGATTTATATAGGATTGTTTTATAATTTTAACAAATTAGATAATATTAAAAAAAAATTATTAATTCAAGTAAATGTACGTATCATAACATGATAATTCTAGTATCATTCGAATGGTGTATGTAAAGCTATTTGGTTATCAAATTTTATTATTTAGAACGTCATTAAAAATAACATGTCTTTCTATTTTTAACAACGTGGCATTAACTTATGACAGAGATATAGTATATTTTTTTTTTCCTTTCTTTTAGCCTAGAAATTCAAGCTAGCCATTCCAAAAAAAAATGTGCCTTCCAATTTTTATTCCTATCAATTTTAGACCTCATTTTCTTTATTATTATTCGTTTTGCTTTTAGTTTTTTTTTTTCAATTCATCCCAGTAGATTTTAATTAATTTGATTTTTATATTTGATTTGGTTATCATCCTTTTTATTACTTTTTTTTTATGTTTTTTATTCTTTTCTTGATTTATTTTTTCTAATTTCTTTCCTCTTTATTTTATTGCATTTATTTTTTTATCCCATTTTAATCACCATTTTTTTTGTTGTTATTTAAAAAAATATTAATTTTTGTCCCTCAACATCTTATTTTTTTTTTATCTAATTTAGTCTTCATTCTTTTAATTAATGTTTTTTATCCTTTTCATAGTTTATTTTATTTATCAATGTAGAACTTAATTATTTTCTTTCATTTGACTTTTTTACCAAATTTGGTATGCATTGTTTGGATTCTATTTTTTTTTTGTAATTGAAAATTTCACTTTGTTATTTTTTTGTATCTACCTTTCTATAAGATAATATCGATTTCATGATCCAAACATTATTAAAGTTTTTTTATTTAAAAAATATATTTTTTTAAGTTCAACATTTGACATTTGGTTATTAAATCAAAGATTTTTTTTTTTTGTTATCTCAAGTGTACATCAGTCAATGTTGACATTAATTTCTTTTTTTAATGTTTTTTTAATTATCTAATTTTGATATTTTTTGTTGAGTTTTCCTTTTAAAAATCTATTTTTTATCTCAATTTCATATTGCTGATGGCAAGTTAACTTGGATCTACTCATCTTTTTTTTCTTGATTTTTTTATGAAATTAATTATTTTTTTAATTTCATCATTTAGTCCTATATTATTGACCCCTAAGATTTTATTTTCTTTATCTTTTTTAATTTATAAGGTTATTGTAAGTGCGGGTTAATCAAGTTAACTAAAGTTAATTCATATTTTTTTCAATATTTTTAAATTGAAATTTAATTTTTTTTGCCAGGTCTTTCCTTGAAAGTTTAATTTATTATATCCCATGTATTAATAAAATTAATTTGAGTTGATTCAAATTCAGATATAAACATAAAAATAAAATTACATAGGGTGAAATTAGAAAAATTATTCTAGTGGGGCAAAAATTCATTTTTCTATTTTTTATGCTAAAACTATACATATTGCTGGGGGCTGAAAACTACTATTTCCAGAGGCTGGAGCCCCGGCAGAAAGAAATCCCGCTTGCACTTGCAGGAAGGCAACATTAGGAGAAAAAGTAGGTTCCACCGAGATTTGAACTCGGGTTACTGGATTCAGAGTCCAATGTCCTGACCACTAGACCATGGAACCACTTTTGATCCCTGCAACTTCAAAATACTTAACATTACTTTATACTACTTCATCGACGCTGTCCTTTTAAGTGGAAATTTTATGTTTCTTTTTTAATCTTTTAGTTGACTTAGATTATTGATGATGACAAGGATGGGCCAGCTACAAAATTGCTAAGATCTGGGCAAAATGAAGAGGCTCATGATCCATTGGGCTGGTTTGATAGACTGATTAACTAATTCAGATCTAAATGAGTCCAACTTCTTTGCCTGATTAGGGGCTCATGCTATTCTGTCTACTGTCTATGGTTCAAAGTATTAAATTGGAGGATCATGCAAATGCTATTTCTTTGAGGTAGGATATCATCAAGATCATCATGCATACCATGCTTATCTTGAAAAATTAGATGCTCGAATACAGAAATCTAATTAACACAGGGTATAAATAAATGGGGAGTAGCAGATCACTTTTAAATCTATTTTGAGCAAGTTCGTAGAGGTTTAAGCTCAAGCTTCTATGTTTTCTATATTATATATAGAGGCCTATAAACTATACTTTCTCCTCTGAAAGCTTCATGGACTTTTGTTAGATTCCCCGTGGAGTCAAAGGTATAATCTAGCGGAAATTAGCTAAACATATCAGGCTGCTCATGGACATTATTGCCACCTTGTTTTCATTCCTACTCTTTCTGGTTATAGTTGCAAACTTCATGCTACGATGGGGAAATTTGAAGTCACAGCATAAATCCAAAAGGCTTCCTCCAGGCCCGCCAAGATTGCCTGTTTTCGGCAACCTTCTACAGCTTGGCCAGCAGCCTCACCGGGACTTAGCTTCCTTGTGTGATAAATATGGGCCACTAGTCTACCTTCGACTTGGCAGCGTGGATGCCATTACCACCAACGATCCTGAAATCATACGTGAAATACTTCTACGCCAAGATGAAGTTTTCGCATCCCGGCCGAGAACTCTCGCAGCCGTCCACCTAGCTTATGGGTGTGGAGATGTGGCCTTGGCCCCATTAGGTCCGCATTGGAAGAGAATGAGGAGGATCTGCATGGAGCAGCTACTAACCACAAGAAGGCTCGAGTCTTTTGCAAATCACCGTGCCGATGAAGCCCAACATCTGGTCATGGATGTTTGGTCCGGGACCCAAACAGGAAAGCCTTTGAACTTGAGGGAAGTGCTTGGTGCCTTTTCTATGAACAATGTGACTAGGATGTTGCTAGGTAAGCAATATTTTGGTGCAGAATCAGCAGGCCCTCAAGAGGCCATTGAATTCATGCACATAACCCATGAGTTGTTTCGGCTTTTGGGGGTGATCTACCTTGGTGATTATTTACCATTTTGGAGGTGGATTGACCCTCATGGCTGTGAAAAGAAAATGAGGGAAGTGGAGAAAAGAGTGGATGATTTTCACACTAAAATTATTGAAGAACACAGAAAGACAAGGAAGACGAAGAGAAAGGAGACTGGAGAGGAAGACAAAGACATGGACTTTGTTGATGTTCTACTATCATTGCCTGGTGAGAATGGGAAAGAACACATGGATGATGTAGAGATCAAAGCTCTAATTCAGGTGATGATCGCATCTCTCAAGATGGTCACTACAACACTCATTTCCATGGTTTTTTTTCTTTTCAACTTCCTTCCAACATTGTTTTTATCCATTTCCTTCTAACAATACGGAGCACCGTGGTTTCTGGTACATTAGGACATGATAGCTGCTGCTACAGACACTTCAGCTGTAACCAATGAATGGGCAATGGCAGAGGTGATCAAGCATCCACGTGTCCTTTCTAAAATACAACAGGAGCTTGATGCAGTTGTGGGTCCCAATAGAATGGTCATGGAATCTGATTTGGCCCATCTTAACTACTTACGCTGCGTTGTACGGGAAACATTCCGCATGCACCCAGCTGGGCCTTTGCTTATCCCTCATGAGTCCTTACGCGCCACCACAATCAATGGCTACCACATCCCTGACAAAACCCGGGTCTTTATCAACACTCATGGGCTGGGCCGAAATACTAAACTCTGGGCCGATGTGGAGGAGTTTCGTCCCGAGAGACATTGGCTGGCTGATGGGAGCCGAGTGGAGATAAGCCATGGAGCTGATTTTAAGATATTGCCATTCAGCGCGGGTAAAAGGAAATGCCCTGGCGCACCACTTGGTGTGACTCTGGTACTCATGGCTCTGGCTCGACTCTTTCATTGTTTTGACTGGACCCCGCCGGAGGGGCTAAGCCCCGAAGATATTGACACGACTGAGGTTTATGGCATGACCATGCCCAAGGCTAAGCCCTTGTTGGCTATGGCTCGGCCTCGCTTGGCAGAGCATATGTACCACTGATTGAAGATTTATCTGCCGTAGCGCTGTAATCGTGGCTTTTAAGTCTGGAATTATCTGCCCTTTTCTTATTATTATTGCTCTACATAGTGATGATCATTAATGCTAAAGCAGAATTTCAAGAAAAAATCTTATAGAATAGTCTGCAATATTATAATAATGTTGAATAACCATGTCTGCTCATTAGAAAATGAGAATTAATCTTAGCTAATCTGCAAAATGACTCGAGAACATGTTAACCATTTGACAAAAAAAAAAAAAAAGAATTTCTGCTGTGAACTTCTGAGTTTCAAAGTAAAATATATTTTAATATTGAAAAAAAAGGTAAACTATATTTAATAATAATAATAATAAAAAAAAGGTAAACTATATTTAATAATAAAAAAAAAGAAATGATTATTAATTATATATATGATTAAATAGGTGGTTCTGAGCTATACTATTTACTGGTTCAAATTTTTCCTAACATAAAAATAATGTTTAAGTGATGATAAATTTTTTAAAGAAACAACACAAATTTAAGAACCATGTCATTGACTTGACTAGATTCAATAAATTTAGTTAATTTAATAATATGATAAAAAAATATTAACAAAAAATAAAGTGATAATTTGTTTTTGACAATAACTAATTATAAAAAAATGAGTTGTCAGTGTCATAGATAAAAAAAGAATAAAAAATATCTTGAAAACTTACTGTCACTTCATCATTGACAATGTTTTGCCATAAAAAAAGATCTCATCAAGATAATTCTAATGACAATATGAAAAATTGCATGACGATACTGAAATATATCACATATATTGTCAGAGCAATGATCTAAAAAGCAAACCAACCAAAATATTATTAAGTAAGTATCGCATGCTTATGTTTTATTAATTAATTTAATTTAATTAAAAAATAAACTATCTTTTAAAAAAGTTAAATTTATTCAATTGAAATTGAAAAGAAAAAAATAGCAGTTAAAAGGACGAGGATTTAATGTAATAAAAAAATAAAATAAAATTTAATTTCAATAGATTAAATTGAAAAGAAAAAATAATAAAAAGGTACTTAAAATAATTAAAGATTAATTAGAAAAAAAAGAACTATAACTAAAACAAAAGTAAAACAAAAGGACACAATTCAATTTTGATTAGTTATAGCACATCCTAAGGCCATGAAAGACAAAAACGAAGAGAAAATAAAAATATTGCCAACACCAAAACACTGAGAAACATGACACATGCGCTAGCTCAATGGAAGTGCCACCACTCGACAATACTAGTGACAATGCGATCTTGCATTTTAGTTGTTGGGTTAGGAGCACACGTCTCTTGAATGCAGTGGCTCTCTCTTCCACACAAGTTTATTTTCTAAAGACAGCTAGCACATTTTATATTATTATTTTTATATATCTAAAAAGATCAAGCTAATCTTTATTTACATTGTATATAATGAAAAAATCAAGAGAAAAGTCTAAAAAAACCCTTAGATAGTAGTTTATTTTTTTTTGTTATAAGAGTATGATAGCAGTTACACTATGCACAAAAACTTAATTGACAAAAGAACCCTTTCATGATAGTTTAAATTTTTTTGGTTATAAGGGTACGACACTAATTACATTGTGCAACAGAAGATAAAATGATAAAAACAAAACTCTTTCATGAAAGTTACGTATTCACTTTCTTTTAAAACCATTATAGTGTTTTCACTGTTTATTTATTATCATTTATCATATGAAAAAGCTAATTTAACCAACCAAAATCAATAGTGACCAATGTGTTCTAAGAAAAGACGAGTCCACCTCTAAAACTAAGCTAATGTTTTTTCAATTAAGGAACAAATTGATCATTTTACTGTAATAATTTACAATAATCTTTACCTCTTGCTATAGTGAAAAGGTTATGCCCTATAGATTCTTTGTTAATTTGCCTTAATTTATGCATGTTAAGAAATAATAATCAAGTAGCTCTAAAATGGGTTCTAAAAATGAGTTTAAAAACAATATTATCTTTAAACTCTTCTGAATATAATGATTGTTTTCAATATCTAAACATGTATTATCAAGGTTAAATATAACTTTACTTGTGTTTATTGTAATGATTGTTTTCAATATGTAAACATGTATTATCAAGTTTAAATATAACTTTATTTGTGTTTATTGTTGTTATTTGTTAATTGATGAAAAAAATAAAAATACTAGAAAAATAATTATAATACTGGATTGGGCCTTCGCCTAACCATTAAGACTAATTGGCTGGGTTGACTACTTACACGGTTAGGTCTCAGCCCAACCATCACCCTTGCTTTTTTAGTAGGTTAACGAGTCATCATAACCACTAAATTGATCAACTTGTTGACGAATCACCACAAGGTCATGTGGTTGTGCCTTAACTTAACAACTAGACCTTTTAGCATTATTGGCTTATTATCACATCACTCTCTATTTGGACATTAATCTCCTAACCATCTTTAATGCAAATTCTCAAAAAGCCTAACTTCTCATCCATGACACTCTAGACCTCTCAATAACCATTTTTCTTTACCTTCGCCATGAAATCCAATCTTTGACACACACAACAATGAAATCCAATCTTTGACACACACAACAATGCAAGTTGCACTTCTAATTTAGCTCATTATCATTAGTGCACTTCATCTTGACTTGCTCGCTATCAAAACAATGCCTATTTATATTAATTAATGACCTACTTGTTATTAATACATAACATGACACCTTCTTTTCAGGCAATGGTTATTTTTTACACTCTGTCGATCATTAACTTTGTCAATCACCATATTCTTAACAAATATCATAACAAACACCATAAACAATAATAAGCATCAATCTCTTCATTATTGATATAATTATGAATAAAGGTAGATGCAACTTTACACACCGAAGCACCTATCTCTTGAAGATAAGTTAATATAATCAAGGTGTATAAATATTTTAGGTACTAGATAAATAAAAACAGGCCATTTTAGGCTAATTATAACAATTTCATATATAAGTAGCAATCATTCAATAATTATAGGAATCATAAACAACCATTCATTCAGCTAGCTCCATACATGTAAACACAAAACATTATATATACACTCTTACTAACTTTATTTTATTTTATTTTCTTTTTGTATATTAGTTTTCTCCTCTTGCATTTACTAATACAAGTATAAAAAAATTTCATATTCCAACAAGAAAATTATTTTTAAAGTGGTAATAAACCAGGATCAGGTTAATGTTTAGAAACGTGGTTGTACCTATATTTTCAAAAAAATTAATTATTTTTATTAAAAATTAATTTTTTATATTTTTTATTACTGTAATGTACTTATTTCAAAAATAAATTTCAAAAATTATTAAAATTATTTTAATATAAAAAATACTTTTAAAAACAGTCACATTTACGTTACTAAATAGACTTGCAGTACTAGTCAACAACCCAAAAAAGCATCCCGGAAAGCCTCAATTCAGTTACCATTAATGAAAACATGTTTTCGTGAGTGTCTCAGCCTTGCTGTCTCTTCTTATAAAGAAGTTGATCTACTATATATTGTCATTTATTAAGCTACCAGAAAAGGAAATGAAAAGGAAGAGAAATGAATGCCAAAATTTATGACGCAGCTGCCGGAAATTATAGATTCTAAAGCTGCCGTAGACAGCACGGTAGTCATGGCTGTCAGTCAATTAGCTGATCTGTGTACGAAAAACCAAGCTCGAGTTTGGCCATGCTTTTGAAACTCTGAACCTGAAAAGGATAGAGTAGAACTGATACTCCCTAGGGTGCTTGTTAGAAAACCATGACTCATGCAAAGATAAAGTGGGTATCTTAATTCAATTAGTTATTACAAATTTTTAATTTGTATGTCAAGCAAGAAAAAAAAAAAAAAACAGTGCAGAGGAACAAAACATCAACTAAAAAATTTTGGAAGACTGAGAGGATACATTCTGTAGCATTTACAGATATACTACTCACGCTCAGTGATTGGTCAGATATTTTTATTTTTTATATAAAAACTTATATATACAATTATTTTTAATATATTTTTATAGTTTAAAAAATTTAAATTCAAATAATTTTTTTTGATGTATATATATAATCAAATAAATCAAGAATTATATATGTAAATAAATAAATAATCATTAACTATATCTATAAATAAAACTTGAAAAAATGGAAGACGGATGTAAATTAATATATTTAATTTTAAAAGATAGGGTATTTATTTAATTGTATTTGCTAAATTTATTTATTAAAATAATTTATTTATTTAATAAAATAATAATAAAAATAGATGCACAAATTAAATTGATCAAATAAAATATAAAAAAAATATCATGCAAGGCTTCATATATTTAAAATATTATCTGAAAATATTTTTTCAAAATAAAATTCATCTACATCACCGGTCGGAATTCCCAACAATGATAAAGAAGGAGATTTTCAAAATAAAATTCATCCATATAAAAGATAAAAAAAAACATGGATGAATAAAAAAACTCTTCAAATTTAGATGTAAAACTAAACAATAATCCATATTTAAAAGAGGTTCTTCAAACAAAAATAAAAGAGAAAATGAATACTAATTTAAATATAAATTAAAAAATTAGAGAAAAAACCATAAAAATTCATTAGTTAAAAAAATTAGAAAAAAAGAAAATATTGAGTTTTGATGGTCTAAATCATTATCAATTGTTAGGTTGGTTGCCATTTCATGTAAGGCACCAACCATTTACCATTGACTATTG
>NW_011499861.1:669355-746605 GCF_000495115.2 Populus euphratica
ATCAATGACACTTTTCTTTTTATACCATAGGAATCCGGAAGCCCCTCTTTTTTTTTTAATCATGGATTAAAAATTAATAAAAATAATTTTCTATATCAAAATTAAATTAAAAAAATGTTAAGATACTAGAATTGTACAATTTATATGATTTTTAAATTTCAACAATTAAAGTATATTTTTTACAAAATTTAATGTTTGCCACTGATTTCTCATGTTTTTTTCATTTTTTTAATTTAATATTTTCATAAGAAATTATCATTAATTAATTTTCAATTAGAACTAAAAAAAACCATTTGAATACAGAACTCATCCATAATAATATTAGAGAGAATAAACAATAAAATCTTGAAGAATAAGTAAATAAACCAGGCTTTTTAGAGTAATACGTAACAAGTGAGCCGGCCTCTAGATGGCCTATTATAAGTTCAGTATAAGCATTATTCTTCGAAGTTTAATACCTTGCTCTAATTGATGATTTGGAATTACTTCGCGGTGCCATCTGGAAGCCACTTCAAAATCAAATCTTGACTTCTGGTTTTCTCTCTTAACATTTTTACATAATTCTGGTGATGGGGACATTTAAATCGACATGTTTTCTTGATCATTGTAGGCATGCGGTTTTCCTTATCATCGTTATCTCCCCCCCTCTAAGAAAGTAGTTTGTCAACTTCAACCAGATAAGAGTATATACTCGGACCCTTTACTCCGTACTTTTATGCACTCCTGTTTGAACATTGAAGAGGAAGATTCCAATGTTAAGCTACAAGGGCCTTGACTGGCTTTAATCATCTTCTTAATTAGCGGCATCATCGGTGGAGATGATCCAACGTTAAGCTAATGGTTCATGCTAAGAGATGTCTCTCGTCCGAAGGTTTTAACTTGATCCGAAAGCTAGCATCATTTAGGTTTTATCTTTATTTTCATTTGCCCCAATTAGATATCACTAATGCTTTAACAGCTTGAAGACTAACTTTAATGCTCTTTCCAGGTTATAATTCTTCTTTCCCTCTACTTTTCTCTTACGCTTGGAAAGTTTTTGCCCCGTGAAGTTTAATTTTAACAGGCCTTGATTGCAAATTATGCATGGGATATACTTTTTACTCGTTTCTGCTTGGCTTTTATGTTAAGCCAACGGAGCCCTTTTTCAGGTATCTGTTTTCCCATCCATCATTTATTCCCCCCCCCCTCTCCTTCGTTTTCACCTATAGAAGAGGAAAAATGAAAAGATGCCATTCCTTTTTCTCTCGTTTGAATAAGAGAGAGGCCATGGTAGGTGAGCCTGTAACTGTGCATCTGTATCACAGCTACCATACCTACTACTTCTTACCATGGGGGCCCCTAAGACCAAACGAATTTAAGATTTTCAATTTTTCATAGAAAGGGCATAGCAACTGGTAGGGGCATGGGTTTGACTTGCATGTAATCATGTCACAAGAGAACTTGGACATGAAGATGCCCGGGCCCTGGGTGCATCTTTTGTGCGCACAATAACCAGACATCCCCGAACACAGCACATCTTTTGCTGTGTGTCGTTTGTGCATCTGGCTCTGATATCCTCGTAATTCTTTCATGCGCTTTCTTTTAGAACTATGTTCACATACACGTCCTGTCCTCAACATAACTCGTCCAGTTTTTTAAGCCATGTATCAAGGGAAAAGCAGCACCGCATGCCTCCCTGGAACTTGCCGTGTACGACCAGGTATTGCCACGCCAGATACTTTTAAAAGTCCACCTGGCAAAAAATGGTGAAGCGCACCAGATATCTGATAAAGGGCCAAGAAAGAAGACAAGCAGAATTGAAGATAAGAATAAAGGAAAAGGAAAGGTAGACAAAGAAAGATCACTGATACGAGAAGCTTCAGAAGCATGAAAAACATGAACACAAGAGTCTCACCAATAATGTCTCATAAGTTTTTGGGTGCCTCTACATTATAATCAATGAGAACATGGGAATGTCACTCTCGTATGAGTTCAGACAAAACTTCGAGTTTGAGTGGGTGAAGTGGACATGTTTTGAGTTTCTAAATCTGTTTGCCATGTTAATTACTTCTTGTCTCTGAATTTATATACGGGAAATGATGTTTTGTGTTTCTAAATCTGTTTGCCATGTTAATTACTTCTTGTCTCTGAATTTACATACGGGAAATGATGCCTTTCTCTCCCAGCTATCACCCATATTCTAAATTGGGTTCGAACGAAAAGTTCTGAAATTAACTCCTTAATTCATCTGTTCATTGTCGCCCGTTTACTTAAATTAACAGCCTTTAAAGTCACGAAAAGAGGACTGGGTCGTTGTCTTCAAACGTTGTCGTTTCTAGTTTGTAATTTTTAATGGGCGAGTGAATAGGAAAATGATTGATAGATTGGATCCGCTTGGAAACTTTTTGCTTGATGACAAAGTCGAGAATTGCGTGATAACTGGAGGACAAAGATGCTCTGTGATTTTTTTATTATTTTCTTATCCTAGAGGGGCAGATGGACATCCGACAAAGGAAAGGGCGATTGGCATGCTTTTTTGGGTAAGAGCGATTTTTTCCTAGGCGATCTGATAAAACGCAAAAGGACGAATGAAATTTGAAGCTAATTACAACACTTTGCGACTTAAGGAGTAGGGCCGTTAAACCTGGTGATAAGTTCACTAATAAGAACACTGAGGATTAGGGGGTTTATTTTATTTGTGATTTTAAGTTTGAGTTTGTTAATTTGATAGTATTTATATAGCTATTAATTTTAAAACTTGTAAAATTAATTGGAGTATATATAAATTAATCTGAATATCTATATTAATACATATATAAAAAGTAAGGCATAAAAAAAAAGTAAGGCAATTGAATCTTAACCGGCTGGTTTTGAAATTACTTTATGATAATTATGAATTTAAAAATTTTTAAAGTTATTAAAAATTTATATTATTATTAATTTTAAAGTTTATGAAATTAATTAAGGTGTGCTACATTAATTAAAAAAAAAAAAAGCAATTCATCTACATTTAATTACGAAAAAAATTGCATAGTCATGGAATTAAATAATAATACAAATTAAAAAAAAAACTACAAGGGAAGGCAAAATCACTTGCTTCGTAGTCTGGGGCATTTTGGTATTAGTATTGATATTTTTATATGGTTCATTGGTCATATTAAAGAATTAATAGGAGATACGGTTGTTAGTTTTACTTTTTTTAATCATGATTAAATTACTTTTCAATGCAAAAATTTAGAGCTAAAAGACAGGGTTTTATCTTTTAAAATACAGTAAAATTACAACTTTATTCTTTAAAGCAAAAGAATTGAACCTTGTTTTTATGGGTATTTTTATCCTTTTATTTTAGTTTTTTCTACTGTCAAATTAATTGAGAGCAATTTGATTTTTTAATATATATTAAATATTATTTAAATTTAAAAAGTTGTTTGCTTATTAAATGTCTTCATACAATAAAAAATATTTTTTCACAATGTTATTGAATTTATCATTACATTCTATTCTTATTAAGATTTATTAAGATGCCGAGTGTCAATAATTATAAGGTAGTTTCTTTCTAGTAGGGGTTTTTTGCTTTTCCCTCTCTTCTCTTAAAAACTTCAAATTAGTTAATTTTGTTATCGATACTCCAACTCAAATCTTTATTATTTTGATATATGATTTTTATTTTTTATAAAAATTTTATTTATTTTTAATTTTATCATTCAAGCTCAATTTATTATATATTATTTTTATAATTTTATTTTTATTTTTTTTCTTTACCCTTTTGTAAAATTTTTATTTATTTTCAAGTTTTTCTTTCGATTTAGATTTATGATGAACCCACTAATTTTTTTTATTTATTATGTTTTTAGTCTAATTACTTAGATCATAAGTTTAAAAAATTAAAAAAAATAACATTTTATTTTTTACTTATTTGTTTTTTAAATTTTATTATTTAATTTTATTTTTTAAATAATTTTATTGTTCTATTTAATTTCTTTTTCATTGAGTAATTTTATTATTTAAATAATTTTATTGTTCTATTTAATTTCTTTTCCATTGAGTTATCATAATTTCATAACTTAAATAATGATTATGATAGGTTAAACCTGATTGACTCACTTTTTATTACTCAAATTACATCTCTATAATGTTAATATGTGTTTACTTTTTTAATCTTTTTTCTCCTTGCATATTTAATTAGCTAAAAATTAAATCATGATATTTTTTATATATTGAAAAAAAAAGTTTAATCCTTAAGTTATCATAATCATTTTTTTAAAATAATTTAGTGGGTTCACTATTGTTGTCAATTTTTTATTATTTAATTAGAATAAATCAACTTATTTTATTGGTTAGGGTTATAATCCAAGTTTCATATTTTTTTACTTAAAATATATCTGTGACAAAAAATTTTTTTTTAATGAAAACAAGATATATCATGTGACAAAAATTTTTTTTTTAATGAAAACAAGATATATCATTTCAATAATAAAAAAAACACCAACAAAATACCTTGGTATAATTGCAGCGGTAACTTCGCTTGAAATTAATATTTTAAATCACAACAGATGATTAAAATATTTCGTAACTGAGATTCATCATTTCAATAATTAAAAAAAAAGAAAACACTAACAAAATGAAAATGACAAGCTTGCTACAATTGCAGCCGTAACTTCGCTTAAAAAGGTCACGGGAGAGGGACGGCGGAAGGACACATTCAGTTGACCGCCTCGTCCCAAGGGTCGATATCAATTCTCGAGTCTTGGGTGATGCTATCTCATCTGTCTAGCATTTACTGCTACCAGACCAACTTTCACCCAGCAAAAGCAAATGATCTCGAGGATATTTCTTTCGCCCTCAAATCATGCCCTCCAGTGGCAATTTCGTCATCTCATTTTCCACCCCTTCCAATTCTCCTAAAGGGTTTGATTTTCTATTGATTTGCAAGCTCATCCAAGATATTTATATCCATAAAAGCAGAACGATACTGTAATTAAAAAATACATGTGAGCAAATGTCACAAAAGTTAATACTTTAAAATGATATATAACGGCAAATTTGTCTAGCATAGTGCTAATAATATTTTGACACGCTTTTGATGTATAATGTTTGGTTTTGTAAGATTAAATATTATTTTATTGATGTAAAATAATTAAAATTTAAAAAATTTAATTTAAAATAATAATAATAATAAAGATAAAAAAAACAAACATGATAACTTGATTAGTTTTTAAATTATACGAGCTAATGTGTGAGAAAAGATATCATGTTTTGAAGATGTATGCTATCTTTTATAATGATTTTTTATCATTGTCCACGAACATGTAATGCTCGCCACAATAAAATCTTTCTAATTGTGAAGGTATGTTGGGAGTAAAATCTTTTATTATTTTTTTAAAAAATATAGTGATCAACTAAAATTAAAAGATATAATATTTTTTTTGGTATTAAATTTGAGTTTTATTTTTTATATATTTTTTTAAATTGATTTTATTTTTCAATTTTATCCACTGTATTTTGATGTTTATGCTACATTTGATACTTATTATTTTTTTATTTATTATAATTTTTTTTGTTTTGAATATTTTTTTTAATGAATTTTTTTTTTTAATCTTACCCTTAATAATTTGTTTCATTTTAATTTTGTTTAGTTTTATTTGCATGCTAAATTTAATTTTTATTTTTTTCATTGTTTTTTTAATTCAATTTTAATCTATCTTTTTTTATTTTTTTTAATATTTAATTGATTAAAAATTTATTTTCATAAAAATCAAGAATGCCCGTCGAAAATTGATATTAGAAATCGCAGTTTATAATTTTTGTGTAGAAAATAGAAATTAGAAAAGTCATTCAAAAGAGGAAAATGCTAAGTCCCTTCACACTGGCACCTTTTCAATTATTTATACTCTCTCACTTCTGCAAACACTTCAGTGTCTACCCTCACTTTCTCGTCTTCAATGGAAGGAAAAGCAAGAAATGCCCCTGCTCTCCTTTTCTTTTCCTTCACCTTGGTTTTCCTTTCCCTCTCCACCACCACTCTCTCGACTTCACCGCAGTTCCAAACCCTAACCGTCAACCCCCTTCCTAACAAGCCCACTCTCTCATGGGCCGACACCGAAACCGAAACCGAATCCGAACCCGAGGCTCAAACCCTCA
Source organism: Populus euphratica (assembly GCF_000495115.2). NCBI lineage: Eukaryota > Viridiplantae > Streptophyta > Magnoliopsida > Malpighiales > Salicaceae > Populus > Populus euphratica. Next base: position 675,476 of record NW_011499861.1, read on the forward strand.
CCGACTCAACATTTTCAGAAGCCTCCACCACCACTTCCCTTTCCGTACAGCTACACCACCTAGATGCCTTGTCTTCGGACAAAACCCCACAAGATCTTTTCAACTCGAGGCTAGCACGTGATGCCTCACGTGTCAAATCCTTAACTTCCCTTGCTGCAGCCACTGGCAGGACAAACAGGACTCGTGCGCGCGGCCCTGGGTTCAGTAGTTCTGTAATATCAGGACTCGCTCAAGGGAGTGGGGAGTACTTCACGCGCCTCGGTGTAGGGACACCAGCAAGATATGTCTTCATGGTGCTCGACACTGGAAGCGACATCGTCTGGATCCAGTGTGCTCCGTGCAAAAAATGTTACTCTCAAACCGACCCGGTTTTTAACCCGACTAAATCCAGATCCTTCGCTAACATCCCCTGCGGGTCACCCTTGTGTAGGAGACTTGATTCTCCAGGTTGCAGCACGAAGAAACAGATTTGTCTCTATCAAGTCTCATACGGAGACGGGTCGTTCACTTACGGTGAGTTCTCAACTGAAACGCTGACGTTTCGAGGCACTAGAGTTGGACGCGTGGCGCTTGGTTGTGGGCATGATAATGAAGGGCTTTTCATTGGTGCTGCTGGGTTGCTGGGGCTCGGAAGGGGCAGATTATCATTTCCTTCCCAAATTGGTCGCCGGTTCAGCCGGAAATTCTCTTATTGCTTGGTGGACCGGTCTGCTTCTTCTAAACCGTCTTATATGGTTTTTGGCGACTCGGCTATTTCAAGAACCGCTCGGTTCACTCCATTGGTGTCCAACCCGAAATTAGACACCTTTTACTATGTTGAGCTTCTTGGGGTTAGTGTTGGTGGGACGCGTGTCCCTGGGATCACAGCTTCTTTATTCAAACTTGACTCGACAGGGAATGGTGGAGTTATAATTGATTCGGGCACGTCAGTAACCAGGTTGACCCGGCCCGCTTATGTGGCTCTGCGCGATGCTTTCCGGGTCGGAGCATCCAATTTGAAACGCGCACCGGAATTCTCATTGTTTGACACGTGTTTTGATCTATCTGGGAAGACAGAGGTGAAGGTGCCAACGGTGGTTTTACATTTTAGAGGTGCTGACGTATCATTACCGGCGTCGAACTACTTGATACCAGTGGACAACAGTGGGAGTTTCTGCTTTGCGTTTGCGGGTACAATGAGTGGATTGTCGATAATCGGGAATATTCAACAACAAGGTTTCCGGGTTGTATATGACTTGGCGGCCTCACGGGTCGGATTTGCTCCCCGTGGATGTGCTTGAGTTGTGTAGCGTGCATTTGGGTAGTTGCTACTACTACTATCATTACTTTCCGTTTTGGCAAGGGATGAAGGTCTTTCTCTTCCTTTTTTATTTCCTTTTCTTTTTCTTTTTCTCTAAATCATGGCCAAAAAAAACATTTTTTCTTGGATTTTTAATCTGAGGAGAAAGGGGGGAGATAAATTTGGGATGATGTGTGTTGTTGATTGGCTATTTATCGTTACTCAACCATGCTTCCTCTAACAGCAGAGCAGAATGTTTCATCCAATCTCAAGCTCTTAGCTTGAATTCGGTTGAAAAACAACTTGTTTAGAATTCAAATGCAGAATTGCTCTTAATGCAAACTTGTTTGATGTCACAAATTATCATGAATGATAGAAGAAAGCCATCTTCAATTTTTAATTCCTTCATTGGCACCACTTGGCCGTAAATTTACTGTTCTAATTTATGTATAGCTCGTTCTTACTGTGGAGCCTTGGAGTCTTCTGTACAAGTGGGATCACATCGTACAGCAGTGCGGGCGTGTTGGGCACGCATTATAGGATGTTTCGCAGTAAATTTTTTCTTAGCAAAATAACACAATATTTAATGAAATACCGTAGTATAGATAGTTGCATCGCGTGACTTTCAGATGCTAAAATAGTTTGATATAATCTACAATAAGAGAAGAGAGAGAAACAATAGCTAGGAAAAAAAGAAAAGGAGATTTTGAAGATACAAAGAGACTAACTTTGAAGATGACTTTCTCGACACCATTAAAAAGATTTTGACAGGTCACTAAATAATATTAAAAATACACGAGCCATATAAAATGGTTAAGATTATTTTTAAAATGATTTTTGTGTGAAAACAATTGTTTTTTATAAAATTATTTTTAATATTAGTATATTAAAATAATTTAAAAATACTAAAAATATATTAATTTAAAGTAAATAAATAAAAATTTTAATTTTTTAAAATATTTTTAAAATATAAAAATAAACAAGATTTTCAAAAAATAGTTTTTGTTTTTTTTATTTTTTTTATTTTGCAACTTGTAAGAAAGTCTAAATGATTTCTCAATCAAGTCATCTTGCATATCTATTAAGAGATCTAAAAGATTAAAATAAATTATTTAAAAGCTCATTCTTCTATCAACTAAACTTTTCTCAATAATTTTTCTTAAAAAAACTAAAAATATAAACATTAAATATATTAAAATACAAATAAATTGTCAAAATGATACTGAAATGCACATTAAAAAAAGCTATATTTATATTATTTAAAAACCATATCAATTATCGAGTTCTTGTAAATATTTTTTGCCATGAAGATGTTACCTGTTGGTGTTATGGCACTCGACGGACGAATGGCGTCGTCGATCTCATTAAGATTAGTAGGTTTGATCCAGCATTTTGTAGATCAAGTTGAAGGATGCCACTGCAAAATGCTGCCGAATTTCAGCTGCATTTAAGGACTCAATGCCAGGTCGCTAGCTACAGTGCCCCGAAAATCAATTATATAGGTGGCTATATCTTGTCCTTAACTGGGAAGGATCAATCCTTTCCCGAAGAATGCCAACTTGCCTGGGAAAATCAGCATTTTTGCCCACAGAAAGCACGGTGTGGATTGCTGGCTTTTTCACATTATTCTCGGTAGGGGCTGGGCACTAGCGATCCATCTTGCGAGATTGATGGCAATAGTTCCTTTCGTGTGCATGTGCGAAAGGAGTCGAAAGTAAAATAATGCAGATTATGATGTTCTGCCGCATGATTTATATGGTAAACGGTGTCGGGTGGGAAATTTGGACCTGAAAATATCACGGGGTAATGATCAATGAAACATGCACATGGGGATCTTGGCGTGAATGAAGCAAAAGCTTCGATAAATAATGGATGACTCCGTGTTGCGTGGACCCCTCACCGCATCTAACTATCTAAAAAGATTCCACGAGCCTTTCGGTGCGTGCTTGCCTGAAAGACTCCTAAAAGACACTGCATCGTGATTGTTTTTTTATTTGACTTGATGTTTTGGTTAGGTTTTCATATTAAAAATTAAAAATTATATTGTTTTTTAATTTTTTTAAAAGATTTTTTAATGGATTTTTATAGGTTTGTTTTGTTTAATTTTTAATCAAATTAGTTTGATTTGGTTTTTTAATTTAAAATTTTAAAAAATATTATATTAATTTAATCAGTTTTTTTCATGAATTAATTTTTTCAATTATTATTTTTTTATTTTTTTAATTTAATTGATTCTTCAATTTTTTTCTCACCCATACTCACTACTGCTCTCTACCAATCCGCGTCACAGGCTGAAGCTTTTGGGCTTTGGGCTCGAGCAGGACTCAGTTCAAAAAAAAAAAAAATAATGGATTTTTATAGGTTTGTTTTGTTTATTTTTTAATTAAACTAGTTTAATTTGGTTTTTTTAATTTTAGTTTTATAAAATCAAAATGGTATTGAATCAGATTTTAAAAAATATTCTATTAATTTAATCAGTTTTTTTTATGAATTATTTTTTTCAATTATTATTTTTTTAATTTAATTGATTCTTCAATTTTTTTCTCACTACTGCTCTCTGCCAATCCGCGTCACAAACTGAAGTTTTTGGGCTTTGGGCTCTAGCAGGAGTCAGTTCAAAAAAAAAAAAAAAAGTCCGTCTGCAGTCATGAATTACATTATTTCATGGATTCTTGTTGCAGGAACCTGTGCTGGAAGGTGATAAATTAATTTGCCGCAGGAAATTGAACAAATTACAGCTGGAGAATTTAATGGATTTGTTGGAAATTGAATGAAATTGCTGCTGGAAATTGAATAATAAATTCAAGAATAACAAGCTAAATCTTTTAACTAATTGGAGATAGCCAAGCTCCTTGGTTTTCTAAACGAATGACCCTGCCACCTCCAATGATCGTTATTTATACCTTATCTAGAGAAAAGGGAAATATGAAATAGAGAAAGAAAAGGGAAATCCGAAATTTCCTTCCCCTGAGTCTACTTGAAGTACCGATATTCTTATCTTGTCTGTCTAGAGATCTTGTTGATTGAAGTATATCCCTTCAATGTTTTGCTCTTATAATTAGTTCGGTTAATTTCAATTTGGTTTTTATTGTTTAAAACTAATAAAACTAAGAAGCAAATCTCATTTTTAATTGTTGATGAATTTTTTTTTTGAGTTTATGGCTATGTTTGTTTTATAAAATTTATTTTTTAAAAAAATTATTTTTGAAACTTTTTTATATTTATTTTCTTTTAAAAAAATTGATCAACATAAAATATTTTCTAGTAAAAAAAATATTCAATGTTTTGCTCTTATAATTAGTTCGTTAATTTCAGTGTAGTTTTTATTATTTAAAACTAATAAAACCACGAAGCAAATCTCATTTTTATTGTTGATAAACTTATTCCAGTTTACTGTTATGTTTATTTTTTAAAATTTATTTTTTGAAAAAATTATTTTATAATTTTTTTTTTTTAAAAATTAATTAACAGAAAGTATTTTTAAAAAAAAATTAAGTGGAAAACATTTCCTAGAAATTATGAAAAATTTTAAAATATCATATTATTTGCTGATTATATCAAACTTGATCGTCAAATTTTTAATTGCTATATATATTTTATTTTGAATATTTATTTTTTAATTTCATATTTTAAAATTTAATTTTTATATTAACTTTGATTTTTATTTTTATAATTGTTATTTGTTTTTTTCTGTCATTTTTTTATTGAATTTTTTTATCTATCAAATTTTATCCTTATTTTTTTTATTGTTACTTATTTTATTTTAAATAATTTATAAAATGTTAATTATTACTATTTTAATTTCTTCATATATTTTTTTTTAATTTTTTAGATTTAATCTCTATTATTTTAATTATTATTTATTTTATTTGAGATAATTTATAAAATTATATTTTTTTCAATTTTATTTTCATTCAACTTTTTAATTTCTAAGATTTCTTTTTTATTGTTTTAATAAACTTGAGAAAAATAAAATATTAATAAGTTATTTTATAACTCGTTTTCTATAATATAACGAAATACTAGAAAATATTTTTTAACTTATTTTTTATTATATTATCAAATATTAAAAAATAATTTAATTTTTTAAAATTTATTTTCTGAAAAAATATTATTTTCCAACAAATTAACAGGTAACCAATTGATATATTGAAGGGTAATTCCTTGCCGTGGTAGTTGTTGCCTTGTCTAATATCCATACAGGAGGAATGTGCTTGCCTTTTATATGCCTGGTTTGTCAAAGGTTTAGGGTTCATTCATGATAACTTGAGATTTGTTTGTTGATGTCACGAGGTGACATCATCTGCGGCACAACAGTCACTTGGACTGTTATGAGGTGGATCACGGTGGAGGCTCCGAGTGTTCTTTACACCTGGCAAGTAACACATCATTGAGAACATGTTGCGAGGACCCACACATTCCATTATCTTTCTTGGGTCCACGTCAGGCCCCTTCCATTATCGTGTGCTTGGACGCGAATCTCTAGAGTGGGCTGTTCCTTAATGGGTCTAGGCCTAACCCTGGACCATGGGCTCTGTCCCTTCAATAATATTCACATTACTTCCCGGAAACTCTCCGGGGCTTGCAACTTTACACACATGGATAGATTGTTAGTTCTTCTAGGGTTTTTTTTTTGGTAGCAATGTCCAAAAAACATTTTGGCAAACGAGCACAATTCCACAGAGAAACAGCATAACTCCATGGGTTACATGATTGAGAACGTCATAATTTTTAGATTGTGTTGTTACCAATGATGCATCCTGAATTTTTTTTTATATGGAAGTTGTGTTATTCAGAATATCGTAACTAGTTAAAAAAAATTAGGTTATGCTATTCTCAATATTTCAACCTAAAGAATAATCAACAAGCTATGATGTTTTCAACAGTCGCAGCATGTTGAAATAAAATATTAATAAGTTACTTTCCAGCTTATTTTTTATGATATGAAAAATGATATAATTAAATATTAGAAAGTATTTTTTAATTTATTTTTATTATATTATTAAATATTAAAAGATAATTTATTTTTTAAAATTTATTTTTTAAAAAAATACTATTTTTTAGCAAATAAACAGAAAAAAATAACCAATTGATATATTAAAGGGCAATTCCTTGCCGTGGTAGTTGTTGCCTTGTCTAATATCCATACAGGAGGAATGTGCTTGCCTTTTATATGCCTGGTTTGTCAAAGGTTTAGGGTTCATTCATGATAACTTGAGATTTGTTTGTTGATGTCACGAGGTGACATCATCTGCGGCACAACAGTCACTTGGACTGTTATGAGGTGGATCACGGTGGAGGCTCCGAGTGTTCTTTACACCTGGCAAGTAACACATCATTGAGAACATGTTGCGAGGACCCACACATTCCATTATCTTTCTTGGGTCCACGTCAGGCCCCTTCCATTATCGTGTGCTTGGACGCGAATCTCTAGAGTGGGCTGTTCCTTAATGGGTCTAGGCCTAACCCTGGACCATGGGCTCTGTCCCTTCAATAATATTCACATTACTTCCCGGAAACTCTCCCGGGCTTGCAACTTTACACCCATGGATAGATCGTTAGTTCTTGTAGGGTTTTTTTTTTTTTTTTAATAGCAATGTCCAGAAAACATTTTGGCAAACGAGCACAATTCCAAAAATATTTGGAGAAAAAGCATAACTCCATGGGTTACATGATTGAGAACATCATAATTTTTAGATTGTGTTGTTACCAATGACGCATCCTGATTTTTTTTTTTTTAATATGGAAGTTGTGTTATTCAGAATATCGTAACTAGTTAAAAAAAAAATTAGGCTATGCTATTCTCAATATTCCAACCTAAAGAATAATCAACAAGCTACGATGTTTTCAACAGTCGCAGCATGCTGATGTATATATATATATTCTTGAGGTTGTGTTTTTGGGAACAAAGCAACCTCAAAACTTTTAAGTGATTATGCTATTATGAAAAGCACGACATTTATACTTAGAAAATAAATAAATCCAAGTTGTGTTGTTGCGAATTATGTAACCTATAGACTATGATGTTTCTCACAATGTAATTGTGTTTGGGAATGTGATATGAGTTTTGATTTTAGATGTATTTTAAAAATATTAAATTGATAATTTTTTAATATGCTAGAGTTAAAACTCATATCACATTTAATATATTTTTAAATAAAAACATCCAACACCATGATTACGTTGTTATAAAAAACACAAACCAATAAATCTTGTTGTATTTAATTCAACTGTACAGCATAGAGGATTCTTCTTTGCATAGTTTTTTTCTTCTTCTTCTTTTTCGCAAATTATATTTTCTTTATCTTAGCCAATTCAAGAGCGACTATGTCGAGAGGTTTGTACAACCTTATTGGCTCCCACTCAATTCTCGTACAGATTTTCAAGAGATATCCATCAGTTTACAATTCTTTTTTGATCCGAAAAGTGTAAGATCCGTTATTACTCAATTCTTTTTTTAATTATTTCCCCCAAAAACCCTGCTCCCAAATTATTCATCCCTCAACGCTTCATTAATCCATCAAGCAGTTCGTTTATCTTCACTATCAACATTAACAAAGCAATGTCTTCTGTCGTGTCAACTTCTAGTTCGTCTAAAATAATGATATAAATAGTTTATCAATTCAATTTATTTTTTTATTGAATTAAGTTCATGCATGCTGATCTTTTTCATGCTTTTTATTAAAGTCAATCTGCTCTTGCAATCTAATTCTTTCATCTATATCTTCAAAATTAATCACATGAGAATTTTAATTTGGAGTTGATTTTGATAATCTATACATTTTTTTATGGAGTTGATTTTGATAATCTATACATTTAAAAAAAAAAAATTAAAAAATTGAAATTTACATAGCAAAATGGACATTTTAAACTGATGGAAGCATAGCAAAGGCTTGGTCCATAAAGTTTGATGGGTATTAGAGCATCAACTAAGAGAAAACAAAGTTTTGAGATTTGGCTTTTCGTGTTTGAATTGAAATTTTTTAAAAATTAATTAATTTTTTATATATTTTTAAATTGTTTTGATGTGTTAATGTTAAAAATAATTTTTTAAAAAATATTTTATGATACAGTTTTTTAAAAATACTTCAAAAATAACTAATAGGATAGAAAATAAATTAATAAAAAATATTAACTAGGTAAATGATGTAGAAATGGAGGTGCAGAATTGAATACTTGCAAGGCAAGGTAACATTGCTGCAACATGCAAAGTGAATATCGGAACCTTAGCGGAAAATATTTGTAAATTCTCCTGCAATTATATTAGCAAAACCATAATTTTATGTCATTATTGTTAATATTTTTATAATAAACAAGAATTTTATTTTTAATTAGAATATAATCATGCCTAAACTCCCGGAACAATTGTAGCGCCCATTTCTTAAGTTTATCATCACATACTATTTTATCATGTTAAATTAGTGAGAGTCAATCTAACTTAATTAATTGAAGTTTTTGTTTTTCCTATTTTTATGGCATAAATCCACTTATTGAATTTATCTCTTTATTTTTTTTATTTTTTATGATTAACTATTTTCTATATTTAAGAATAAATGCTCTGTTTGATACTATGTTTCAAAAAAAAATTTAAAAAATATTTATTATTTTTTTAAATTAATATGTTTTTGATATTTTTAAATTATTTTAATGTGATAATCTGAAAAATAATTTTTAAAAAATAAAAAAATTACAGGTATAATTTTTTAATTAAAAAATATTTTAAAAATAACCACAATTATACTTCCAAACATACTCTTAAATCTATTTGTTACTTCATGCATTATTTTAATCCAGTAAAAACAATGGAAATATTTCTTTTTTCTTTTACATGAATAAAAATTCATAGAACAAAAACTTCTAAAACCTAACAAAAACATATAAGATCAATCCATTAAAGCTAATGATTTCTTTACTAATATTTATTTTTTCTTAAAGCTAATGATTTCTTTACTAATATTTTTTTTTTTTCCATTTTAGTTTTTTTTTTCCTTATCCAGTCTTTTTTTCAATGAAAAATTGAAAAATATATTTGTTTATTGGGAAGAAATATAAATTTTTTCCACCAAAGAATTAAGAAGTTTGATTTGTAATAAATTAAGAAGTTTGATGCATGAGGTGAACTAGGTTTACTTAATATTTTTTTCATAAAACAGAGGAAAGGTTACCATAATAATCTTCATCAATTAAAATAATTTTATCTCGTTGAATTTACCATAATGGTCTTCATAAATCTTCAATGTGAGAACTCAGCTGGAAGCTCTGGCAGAACAAGGGGGAAATAATGTAAATTAACTGATAAGACGACACAGTTCGTAATCAACTACTGACCGACTCATATAGACTCGGAGCGAATTTTGATCCAAACAAGCAAAGGTACCAAATGAGGTAGTTAATGATTATATAAAGTGTGAAATTTTTCAAAATTCTGTTTGCCTGATTACTTCGCTGCGGGGATTACTGGAGATGGAAGAGGATGCGGGAAAAGTGAGGGCGTTGATAGAGAAGGCCACCAATTCCACGGCGGCCCATGTCGACCCCCGCCTCCTCAAAGGCATCAAAACGGTTGTCCGATACTCTGACTCGGAGCTCCTACTCGCCGCCCAAATCCTAATGGATAGCATGAAAAGCGACCACTCCCAGGTCTCCTTCTCGCATTATAATCCTATTTTATCATCATTCAATTATTCCAGTTTGTTTGGGTTTTTTTTTAAGGTGTAATTTAGGGTAAAATTTATGTATATATATGTGTTGTGATTTTGCAGGTTAGGTATTTGACGCTTCTAATAATTGATGAACTATTTATGCGATCAAAGCTATTTAGAGCTCTAGTTGTTGAGAATTTAGATAAGCTATTAAGTTTAAGCGTGGGATTTAGAAGAAACCATCCACTTCCTGCTCCACTGGCATTTGCGTCCGTTTTGCGTTTAAAAGCGATTGAATTCTTGGAGAAATGAAATTCTTCTTTTGGAATTCATTACAGACAGATTAGATTAGGTTTTGATTACCTTAAAAACACGCTCCGGTTTCAGTTTCCAAATGTTCAGGCCAATGCAGCACGAGTTCAGCAGGAGAGGAGGGAAAGGGAGATGAGGACGAAAGAGATCTTACTTAACAAGTTTGAGGCTTTGAAGGAGAATTTATCCTCGTTGAAGGAGGAAATTCGGGAAACTGTTGATGAGATTGGGGGGTGTTTAGAGATTGTGAAAAATAAAGAGGAGAATGTGGTGATTGGTGCTTTAGATGACGATGGTGATTTTGAAGAGTTTCATCCTTTGGAGTTGCGTCAGCTCCGGCTTGATTTGTTGAAAGAGGGGGAGAATGTCTGCGAGAGTAGTGAGAATAAAGTGGTTTTCGATGCATTGAGGGAGCTGTACAAGCTCTTAGTGACAAAGCATTTGGTTTCGGTCCAAGAAGGAATCTCTATTCTAATCAGGGTTGAAGTGGAAGATTTGAGATTAAGAGATTCTATGCTCAAGGAGTTCATTGACATCCGAAATCACCTTCAATCATTGAAGAAGATATGTGTTGAATCAGGTTGCGTTCTTCCAGACATTACAAAGCATGAGAAAGAAGAGGAAGAAGATTTTTGGGAGGAGGGTAAGGTTGAATCAACTGGCCTTGGGAGTTTTAGTGAACCCAACAAACGATCTGAAAACTCTTCTGCACCATCGACTTCTGGAGAGGTGAAAAGTGAACCTTCTGAATGCAGCACCAAGAAGTTGAAACATGACGAGTCTCTGGGTTGTGAAGGTGGTGGAACTGATTCCAGCTCTCTTCGAAGTAAGCTCATGGCTGAAGCTCCAGTGATAGAGTGGGGCTCTTTTTTGGACACTTGGGGTTCAAACAGGGATGTTTTAGCCAACCACAGGGGCTTGGAGCTTGAAACTCACTGGGGTAGGGTGGACCATGATGCAGTTATTCTAGCAAAGAAAATTGCGGAATTGAACCTTCAGGCTACTCTTTACAAAGAAGACCGAGTTGAAATCCAGCCATGTCGAGCTCCATTACGGAAGGGTGGACTCTGTCAGAGAAGAGATTTGAGAGTTTGCCCCTTTCACGGATCCATCATTCCCCGTGATGATGAAGGAAATCCTATCAATCAGGACACTTCAAGTAGTGACGTGAATCTTGATTTAGGGACTGATTTAGTAAACCAAATAGCCAAAGAAGCTGTGAAGAATGTTTGGGACAGAGATAATGAGGAAGCAAGGAAAAGAAAAATGGACAAACAGTCGCAGCAACGAGCTAAGCTTGCAAAGATACGAGAGCATAATGAAGCTGTTCTGAGGGATGCTGCAGTGGCTTCAACTTCCGGATCTTCAGCTAATGGGGACGATTTCGAGGCATCGAGGAGGGACAGTTTGTTGGCTAGAAACAAAATGGAAACTCTCGCATCAATGTTGCACAAGAAAGTAACCACCAAAGATAGGTTGTGTCGGAGATTCTTGAATACCAGGGCAAGTGATGCAATGACAAGGCAGCTTACACTGGGAGAAGATGCTAATTATAGAGAAGCCTTTCCAAATCAATGTTAGAATATGGATATTCCATTGTTGGAACGTCGCGCTTTCTTAAAGTACCGAGCATCTGAAGATACTTATGCTGGTAACGGGGGCCCCAATAGTGCCATCCATATTGACGGACAAGCAGTTTCAGACTTTCAGCTGCATGTTGAAGCATAAGAATTTTGCTGTACACATTGAGTGATTTTGGAGAAAGACGAGTACTTTTGTAATTACAAGCTTTGATTGGAAGATTTTGTAATGATATGTTTTTTATTTCTTCCCACAAACATTGTGGTGTCATATTTTAATCACAGGACAGCGCAGAAGAATTGGAACATTGGAGATTATTATACAATATATTAAAAGGGAATAATATTCCTGGTACTATTTATCTAATCACAAATCACTATAAATTTAAATAAATATAATGATACAGCTGTCATGATCATAAAAAATTACAAAAACAACAGGGAAATGATGGGTTATCTTCTTATAAGAATGCATTTGATATTGAAATGATGATATGAGAAAAAACAATTAGTGAAAATTTTGATAAACTATGGTGGAATTGCAGGTCACAGGCTGTAAATACTTGTGTTGGGATTGTCATGCCCTCTGAATGCTAGAATCAAATTCACGTACCTGATTGCAAATCCAGGTGAGCAAATCCACCCAAGCAAGTGGGTCTACAGGCTTACGTGCCTAGGGTTTGCAGCCCGCTTGCTGGAAGCAGACCCCTGAGCGTTTGCAAACTAATGTGGTTGGATCTACAGAGAAAAAAATCATAACAATTATTATTATTATTATTATTAATTTTTTTTAAAAATAATTATTAAAATAAAAAATTGAGTCAGATAAATTTAATATTATTATTATAATTAAAATTATTAATATTAAAATTATTATTATTTGTGTTATTAATATTATGATTTTATTATAATTAATATTAAAAATACTATTATTTTTATTATAATTAATACTGTAAATATAATAATTAATATATTTTTAAAAAATATTATTAATATTAAAATTATTATTATTTGTGTTATTAATATTATGATTTTATTATAATTAATACTGTAAATATAATAATTAATATATTTTTAAAAAATATTATTAATATTAAAAAAAAATTAATTTGAAGGGTTAAATTAAGAATTATTATTATTATTATTAACTTTGATAAACAATTTAAATATTATTAAATTCATTAATATTATTAAAATTAAAATAAATATTATTACTATAAAAAATATAAATTTGATTTTAAAAGTAAAATCAATTATTATTATTATTGTTATTATTAACTTGAGCTTGACACCCTCTTCAAGTGGGGCAGGAAAGGGACGTCTAATCCAAGTTATCACAAACCTAAATCACTTGGATCATGCAACCCTACTTAACCTAAGGCTCTAAGGTCTGAAGTTCATATCCATAAGTAATGCATCCGTGTTTAAAATTATTAACTTGAGCTTGACACCCTCTTCCATACCCAAGAAAAGTGGGGCAGGAAAGGGACGTCTAATCCAAGTTACTTGGGTATGGAAACACAAACCTAAATCACTTGGGTCATGCAACCCTACTTGACCTAAGGCTCTAAGGTCTGAAGTTCAGATCCATAAGTAATGCATCCGTGTTTAGACCAAGACTAATGGATTCGTGTTAAGATTTAATTCTCTTGGATCTAGTGTCAGAATCCAAGGCTAATGGGTCCTGTGTGACACTCAATTCTCTTGGGTTTTGCATCCATATCTATTTTTTTTGGATCCTATGTCGGACCCATTGGTAATGAATCTAACATTAGGACTCAATTCTCTTTGGTTCGACGTCAAAATCCAATTCTCTCGGATTCAGTGTTAGGACCTAAAGCTAATATATTCTGTGTCAGAATTTAAGGCTAATAGATCCTACTTTATGACTCAATTCTTTTGGGTTTGGTATCAGGACCAAGAGGTAATAGGTCGTGCGTTTAGAACCAATTCTTTTGGGTTTGACGTCTGGATCCAAGACTAATAGATTTTGTGTCAAGACTCTTGACTATTGAGTCCGATGTCAAAACTCAAGGATAATGAGTTGTGCATCCAAATTCAATTTTTTTGAGTTTGCGTCAAGATCCGATTCTCTTTAGTCTAACATTAAGACTCAAGACTAAAGGTTCTTTTGTCAGAATTCAATTCTTTTGCGTCTGGTTTCAGGATTCAAGATTCTTGGGTTATAGATTTCTAAATATTATTATTTGTATTACAAATATTGTTATTTTGTATTATAATTAAAAGTATTAATATAATTTTTTTATTATTTATATTATAATTAAAAGTATTAATATAAAAAATAGTATAAATATTATTATTTTTATTATAATTAATATTATTAATATTAAAAATATATTTATTTGTATTATAAATAATATTATTAATAAAATAATTAATAAATTTGAAAAAAATTATTATTATTAAAATATTATTATTACTATTGAAGAAAAACCATTATTTTTTTTTAAAATTAAAATATATAAGAATTTAAATAGAGAAGTTAAATATTATTATAAATATTATTATTAGGTCTGGTATTGTAATAAACTTGATGCTCTTATATCTAAATATTATAGCCAAATCTAATATTTTTGAATCTTAAATTTTTAATATATTTTTTAAAAATAAAAAATTAACTCGTAGCGCAGTGTGGGTCTAACTAGGTCTAACTAGAATATATCTACAAGTTCTCAGAATATGAACCCTTGCAGTAGCCAGTGGGAAATCTTATGATCTGTTCCTGCAGATTCCAAGGGTTTCAGCAGGAATTAGTTGTCCGTTCTGTCTTGCCATGCAATGACCCGTAGCTTGGTTAACTGGAGGATAGAGTGAACATGATCAGGTTTAACACTTGAAGCAAGGAGCTTCACCTCAGAAATCAATCAAACGGCTCTTGAATTTGATATCAAACACATTTTCAGGCAACTACTGACCAGTGCTTAGATGGTTTCTTGTGAAAAAAATGGAGAATCAATTTAGCTGGCTACATGCTTTACTGAGATAGACAAATTGGGATCTTTTTGCACTTGATGGCTCTTCCATCTTGGAGTAACGTTGAAACCAAGCTATCTTTTTATGCCCATTATCATTCTAAATCGTCTTTTGAGCCTTGATGACCGAGGATAGATGACAATCTGTCCATGTTTCAGAGACCACATATATAATACTACTACTTCTACTTTCTTGCTGCCAATGAATAATGATGGTGATGTCTTGAAGGATCTGTATTAATCATGAAATCTAATAATCTTGACTGATTTGTCATCAAGGTGGCAGTGCTTTTTCCTATTTCGATTCCTTTTCCTTTGCACCCATAAGGTTCTTATTTGCGTAGAAAATTTGGAACATGCACCAGAGACTGCCAACAGACATACGAGGAAATGAGATTTTGGTCGTGGAGTTCCAGGTTCTAACACTTTTGTATGTATCCTAAACATTCCTTTGTATTACTAGGAAAAAAAAAAAAAAAAGGAACACAACTTGCTACAACCAGCTGTGGATCCCAACTATGCCACGGGTCTGATTTTTTTTCCTCCCACCATCCGGGTTAGAGATACGATCAAATAAATTGATTTTATTTTAACTGAATGATAAAAAAAAATAGCATAAGGTTCAAATTAAAAAAAAAAAGATGATACAAAATAAATAATTTGTTAAAAAAAAGATAAAAAAATTACAAAGTTCATTTTAAAAAAAACTAATGTTAACATATGTTAATTTTTTAAACTTGTGACTTGAGTTAAAAAAAAGCTATGAAACTTAATTTTTAATTAATCAAATTTTAAATTTAAACTTGTGACTTGAGTTAAAAAAAAAAACTATGAAACTTAATTTCTAATTAATCAAATGTTAAAAAAATAAAAATTAAAAAAATAAAAATCAAAATTGAAAAACAAAATAAATTTTATATTTGATTGAAGGAAGAAATTGAAAAGAAAAAATAATTTAACAAAAAAATAAAAAAATAAGGTTCAAAATTAAAATAAGAAATACAAATAAATTTTTGATTAAATGGTGAAATTAAAAAGAAAAATAATTTTAACAAAAAATAAAAAAAATCCAAAGAATAAAGACTAAATTGAAAAAAACTAAACATATTACAAATTAAGATTTAAAAATAAAATTAAAAAAAATCAAAGTTTTACATAACAGCCAAGAACAAAATTAAAAATTAAAAAAATAATGATCAAAATGAAATTCTTATAAATTAAATAAATCAAATGATAGCTCTAAAATTTTGCATGACCAGCATAAATTTTAAAAGGAAAAAAAAGAAAAAAAAAAAAGTATTATTGACAATAAACTATGTTATCATTGACCGCTAAAATTTTGCATGACCAGCATAAATTTTTTTTTTTTTAAAAAAAGGGAAAAGTATTATTGACAATAAACTATGTTACCATTGACCACACACACTTTTCAAAAGACAAGTTTATAAAAATAACAAATTGTATGTTAATAATCATGATAATAAAAAAAAAACTATTATAAAAATAAATAAAAACCCTTAAGACAAGTTTTAGTTTTTTGGCTTTTAGTGATATTTTAGTTGTGTTGTTATGATTTTTTTATATATTTAGTTAAATATTAAATTACCTCACCCGATAATAATAAAAAAAAATCATTAAAATACAAAAACATGCTTGGTATCACATTTAAAATTCTCACCTTGAAGAGTATAAGAAAATATTTATTTATTTTTATTTAATTTGGAAATAACTAATGCGCAGTGTGAAAAGTTTTAATTACTCAAATAAATAGTTTAATATTTTTTGGTTTGAATAACAAAACACCATTATATTGTACCAACAAATAATATAAATAAATATGTGTCTAAAATGTTTTTTCAAAGGTGACAAGGTTCTGTTAATACACGAATTAAATACCCACGATACAAGTGGTCAAACGCTATTGACAATTAGTCTAATAATTCGAATTGGTCCTGGTCAATGCAAGTGTGCAAGCTCCAGTTGAATTTGAATGGACAGCGGCCCAACCCTAACTTCTACGATGCTGGATGATTTTTAAGATAAATTATTTTTTTAGTTATTAATATTTTTTAATTTAGTTTAGAAAAACATGTTTTTGGGTGTGATTTTTTTCCAATTTAGTTTAGAAAAATAAATGTTTGTTTTTATAAATCGTGTTAAACATAATACTAATCATTTTCAATGATCATATCATATTTTAATATTATAAACTTGAGGGCATCATAAGAGAGCACTGAGAATGGTTGAAATCAATATCCCATAAATATAAGCAACCATGTTTCTGCTGCTCATGAGCAAGCTCTTTACACAACTACAAGCCAGCTTGACACAGCTGGTAATGATTAATGAATGGATATATAGATTATAAATCTGTTTATTTTTATATTTAAAAAATATATTTTATTTTTATATTTAAAATTATATATTTTTAATAATTTTATATTGTATTAATATCAAAAATAATTTTTTTAAATAAAAATATATTTTTATATATTTTTAAATAAAAAATTATTTTAAAAACAACGTCATGTGCTAAAGCTATTGTCCCCTACCATATTATATACAAAATCTGAAAAAATTAAAAAATATGTTTTAATATATTTTAAAATAAAAAATAATTTAAAATATAACCTTTACAACGCTGCTATCTTGCCGTTAAACCGAATGAATCTAATCTAATCTTATAATCACAGTTTAGTTTAACCCCCCTTCCATTATTCCACCTAATCTAATCTCCTCCTGAAAAACCTTTTTTTACATTTCCTCTCGCTCTCTCTCTTGCCTGAAAGAAACCCTTCGATGTTGATCCAATGCCTCTCACAATTTCGACGGTGACTTTCACCGATAGAGAAGAGTGCCCCTTTTTTACATAACACGAGCAGATCTTGCTACCGCTTCGATTCAATCTGTCCCCCCTTTTCTAATCTGATAAATCAGCTTCGTAGGAAATAAGGGGAGACGGCATAGAAATACCCAGAAGAGAGTTGAAGCAGCTGCTATATATAATTATATTTGATTGGAAGACTGTTGTTTTTGTGGTGTAGGAATGGAATTGGATAGCATTGAATGTGTGCCATCCTTAGATTTAACAGATGAGGATGAGATCCACCACCACCACCACCTTCATCATTTTCCTTCTGTTTCAAAGCCACACACCACCACCACCACCAACAACAACAACAGCAACAGCAATAGTAATACCGTGGCTTCAGCTATGCACACTACCAGTGTTCATGAGCTCCTTGAATGCCCTGTTTGTACCAATTCTATGTACCCTCCTATTCATCAGGTCTGGCCCCTTTTTCTTCTTTCCTTTTTCTTGTTTAACATGATTATGCATATGGTTTTGCCTTTTCTTTTTCGGGTTTTTAATTGTTGAATTATTGATGCGGGTTTGGTGTGCTTTTTGATATGTTGTTGCTGATAAAAATATAGCTAGGGCCGTTGAACTGCGGAATTTACAGGCTTGATTTTGTTAGGATTTGTGCCTGTTGGTTTAATTGGTTGGATTGTGGAGATTCAGGTAACTGCCATCTGTCACAGCTAGGTGAATTTAGGAATTTATGGGCTAGGAAGATTTTTGGTTTTTCGAATTTGATAGAATTTAGGTGTTTTGCTGGTTTTGGTATGTGAAACTAGTCCGTAGGACTTCACAAATACATGTACCCTCTGCAGTGACCGCGGAGAGTCATTGGGGCCCAATCTTTTGGGTCCTGTGCTCGGCACCGTCCATACAAATGCAAGGGCTTGCTGTGGTGAGAATTACATAGAGTGCTAGAGCATTTGCTGGGGCATTATGTTGATATTTGTGTGCTAGTAGTGGGAGATTTTGAAATGTAATTGCAATTTCACTTTGCAAAACTTGAACAACTAAATAAAGATGGCTACATCACATGATTCTAAGAAACTATGACCATTCATATGTGTGTGGTGTCCTCAATTTTATTTGTAGGTTGCAGCAGTTGCTAGAAATATGGAGGGAACTCTTTGGTTAAAAACATTAAATTTTGAAATCTAAAGGGTTGTGTGGATTTAAGTTAGATATTGGGCCATTTATAACTGTCCAGTGACTTCTTTATAGTTGGATGTGAGGGTTTACCTGTAGACAGTAGACGTATCTCACTGTTTCCATGCAATGGAGGGAAAATTGTGCTTATAAACTCTGTTGCTTTGTGCTAGAGCTCCTAATTTCTTATGCTTCCTGGATGATGTTAACAACTTGTTGTTTCTGCAGTGCCACAATGGCCACACACTCTGTTCAACCTGTAAAACACGAGTACAAAATCGGTGCCCCACTTGTAGACAGGAGCTCGGTGACATTAGATGTCTAGCATTGGAAAAAGTAGCGGAATCCCTTGAGCTGCCTTGCAAATACATGTCGCTTGGATGCCCAGAAATTTTTCCATACTACAGTAAACTGAAACATGAGACCCTGTGCAATTTTAGGCCATACAGCTGTCCATATGCTGGATCAGAGTGTGCTATTGTCGGGGATATCCCATTCCTTGTCGCTCATCTAAGAGATGATCACAAGGTGGACATGCATTCCGGGTGTACTTTCAACCATCGCTATGTCAAGTCTAATCCTCGTGAAGTAGAAAATGCAACATGGATGTTAACTGTAAGAATGTTTCTATCTTATTTAATTGATCCGTAATCACTTGCAGATATTCCTGGACGCACATTACATGCTTCTCTCTCACTTTTTTTTTTTTTTGGTTGGGTTCGGGGGTGGATGGGTGGAATAGGAATTCCAATACAGCACTGGAACATGACATGCTTCTTTTTGTTCTTTGATCATGTTAAGGCATGGTAACGAAACTTGGATTATGGCGAAGTGTGGAATGTGATATGGTCATTTCTTGCCAACAGTGAAGCACTTGTGCTATTTATACAAGGAACTTCTTCACTCCATGATCTTCTCATTAAAGAGATCACAAATTATGTCTATCCCGCTTTGTATGTGTGCAACAGATTGTAATAGCTGTGATAACCTTGCAGTAAAATAAATACTTTAAGCCCAAGGGATTAGTTGAGTGGTAAGACATCATGGATTCTGGCCTCATGAAGTCTTTACCCGAGTTCGATCTCCACCCAAAACTTTTTTCAGCCATTCCTAAGTATTTGTCTGGTAATTCTATGGTTTGTTTCAGGGTAAGAGATTGTCCATAGTGAGAAACTAGTCTGGTGGTCAACGATTTCAGGCTACTTTGTTATCCAATTATTATATCAAGCAGTTTCCCTTTATTATGTGTGCTCTGAGCAATGTTTTTTTTTACTGTTTTGAAAATATCAACTCTCATACTTCCAAGTAAATATGAATTCCATGACGTGGATGAAATATTACAAATGTTAGTACAGACTAAAATGAAATGTGGATGATATATGAATTCAGCTGTTTCATCTCGAGCTTGTGTTTTGCCTGCATTCTATTGGTTGTGATGCCTTCACTAGTCCCAATGCAGACAAGATCCTATCGAGTCCTGTTAGAGATAAATGGAGTTCAGGAACCATTAATATGTTTTATTTATGCTTGATGGAGTGGCATGACATAGCATTCCTTACATGCACAATGCATTTTCTTATTTTGGCAACCACTGAACTTGCTTTGCTTTAGGTTTTCCACTGTTTTGGCCAGTATTTCTGCCTCCATTTTGAAGCTTTCCAACTTGGGATGGCTCCTGTTTATATGGCATTCCTCAGATTCATGGGTGATGAGACAGAAGCTCGGAATTACAGCTACAGCCTGGAGGTTGGGGGAAATGGTCGGAAACTAATTTGGGAAGGCACACCACGGAGTATAAGAGATAGTCACAGGAAGGTTAGGGACAGCCATGATGGACTTATTATACAACGTAACATGGCACTTTTCTTCTCTGGAGGAGATAGGAAGGAGTTAAAGCTGCGAGTTACAGGACGGATATGGAAAGAACAGCAGAACCCCGAAGGTGGGGCATGCATTCCCAACCTTTGTAGTTAGGCTGATTTTCACTTTCTTGCTTTCTACTGTGTGCTCTATTTCCTGTAATACTGTTACTAAAACGCGGATCATTTTAAGAATCCTTATGTATAAAACTGGGGCCTAAGCTTTATAAATTGTTAATAAACTTCCTAAAGAAATTGCCCTGGCAATGTCGCTAATTCATAATTTTAAATTCTGACAGGCTAATTTAGAGTTGGAATTAATAAGAAAAACAGAGAAAGGTAAAAATTCGAGCAATCTCGTAGAAAGAAACTTGGATTTACTTGTATTTTGGTTAACTGGGTGTAGCTCATTGATTATTTTTTCAACAAAGATGATGTTTTGTTTTGTAAATAAAAAACTGGTGGTTGACCTTTTCTACTGGTCCGGTCAAAACGTGTGACATGGGGTCTTGATTTACCAGCTACGCCAGTTTCCACCATTAGCCTCCCTATTTCACTGTGTGCTTTTTCAGCGTGCTTCCTCGATTTGGATGCTGGCTTAAGTTGCTATACCGAGGGATGAGAAGGTAATTTTATATGCTTGTTTTTGTATTTTAAAAATATTTTTAAAAAATAAAAAATAATATTTTAATAAAAAACACGTTAACCAGCGGAAAGTTTTTCTTTTAAAAAAATTAATCATAATTAAGTTCATTAGACAAAATAAAATACCAGAAATCCTTTTTCTTTTTCTTTTTTAAAGAATGATAAGTTTACTATTCTAATCTTTATTCCACAAAAGCGTTATTGTACTCTTTTTCTATACTATTTTTTCATATACTAAAAAAGATAACCATTAAAGTGTCTTCCTTTTGATTTCCTTTCATTTGTTTGCTTGAGAGACATACCATAATAATTTTGAATTTCTTTCATTTATAAGGATAGTTCATAATTTAAATAACTTTTCTTATATTATTATTCCAAGTAAATTTAAAACATATTACAATTACAATAATGGAAGTTTTGGTTATATATATATATATATATATATATATATAGACACACACAAATATAAGTGATCAATCTTTTTATAAAAAAAAATTAAATAAAAAACAGTAGAATTTTGACTAAAAGATAAAGATATTTAAACTTAGCAAACCGCAACACTTTTTATTTTAATTTTTATTTTGGGTAAAAATTATTTTTTATTAAAAATATATTAAAATAATATTTTGTTAAAATTTACTTTTTTAATATTACTATATTAAAATGATTTAAAAACATAAAAATTAATTTAAAATAAAAAAATTCAAAACCTCTACATCTCTCGTCCATTTGAAATCTATCGATCTTTCACCCTCTTTAATATTTTTCTTCACTAATGGAGCTTCGAGATCCTCCACTTCCTAACAGCACTGGTAGTGCCCTCTATGTGATGATTCCGAGGAATACAATTTTCCAGGAAAAAAAAGATGTCATCTTCTTAACATGCTTATTTAAGAAAAACCAGCAGATTCCCAGAAGCATAATACAAAAACGATGCTGCTCGTAACTCCCAATGCCATGCACATGTACGATATTGCAAGTACAAATTCACGAATATATACCCATTATATCCACATAATTCAACAATTTAACTAGGCGGATCCAGCAGTCTTATCAAGGCGGTGATCCATGATTTATGCGACTGTTTCGAGGAAAGCAGCTTCACTTGATACAGCAAGTACGGAATCCTCTGCTTCTTCGACAATCTCTTTAAAAACAGATCCCTTCTTCAAGGTCTCTCTACACATCATACTACCAATGGTGAAAGGGGTGAGACCCCTCTCCACTCCATTCTTCAGGAGCATGGTGGAGATACGGAGAGTGCGCGCACATTCTACTGGCATGTCCCATCCATGAAACTTCAGAAAGGCAATATAATAAGGAAAAGATATCTATCTTGAAAGAAGAAAAAAAAATTCACTATGAGTTTTTATTAAATAAAAGTCATGGTGAATAGGTTGGAGCTTCTGATATTATTCTAAGAATATTTATAATATTAGAATATAAAAATTGATGCTTGAGTGTTTAAAATTTAATATCTCAGTGAAGTTAATTTATTTTTTAAATTTATTTTTTATAATTAATTTTAATATTTATGACTGTTGGAATTTTTTTATAATTAATTTTAATATTTATGATTGTTAAAATAAAATTAAATAATAACTATTCAGTTTAATTTAAAATATAATTGTTTCATTAACAATTATATAGTTTTATTAATAGTTATAATATTAACAAATTTAACATTTCCTTATAATATTTAAAGTCTAACAAGCATGTTACTATATAAAGAAAATATATACAAAAAAAATAAACACGCTTTCTTTTCTTTCTCTTTTTTTTATATATTTTTAGATGTTCTTTTCTTTTTCTTTTTTTTTATATATTTTTAGAGGTTTAGAGAATTTAATTGTATCTTGAAAATATTATCTATATGTGAGACAAATATACATTTTAAAAACAATGTTTTTATATCTCTAAACTAACTTTTTATTTGTTTCCATTTATCAATAATTTCTTCAACAATTTTAAGGAATTCATTTGAAGAAGAGAAATATGAATTCAAGCATCACGGTTGCTAAAGATGTTAAGATTTACTATTATAGATAATTATTTTGAGTGATAATAAATTCTACTCTTTTATAGATTGTAAATATTTTTAAGAGTTTGGATAATATTGTTTATGTAATATCTTTGATTTTCTAACAGAAGTTTTGGTTTAATATTTGGACACCAATAATTTTAGTAGGATTCAAGTTTTAACACTAATTGAAGATTTAAATTACAAAATATCTTCTTAGTTTTAACACTAATTGAAGGTTTAAATTACAAATTACCTTCTTGCAAGTATAATTCTATCAAGTGAAAAAACATTTATTACAAACTAGTGAGAGATTATTGATGTAATTTGTAAATAAATAAAGAAGAAAAAAAATATTTATCTCATATTAAAAAAAAACTTATTTTTAAAGTGTTTGTAAGTATAAGTTTTTATTGTATAGTAAATTAAGTGAAAATCATGTTGAATGAATTCTCCTAATAAGTTTTCTAATACTATTATATGAATATTTATAATATCAAAAAGGTGATACTTAGTAATTGATCACTTGGAACTTAATGTGTCAATGAGATTAGCTTGTTTTTTGAATTTATTTCTTTAATTTTTATAATTAATTTTCATATTTATAATTGTTGAAATTAAACTGAATAAGTTTCCTAATACTATTATATAAATATTTATCATATCAAAAAGATGATACTTAGTAATTGAGCACTTGGAACTTAATGTGTCAATGAGATTAGCTTGTTTTTTGAATTTATTTCTTTAATTTTTATAATTAATTTTTATATTTATAATTGTTGAAATTAAATTGAATAAGTTTCCTAATACTATTATATGAATATTTATCATATCAAAAAGGTGATACTTAGTAATTGAGCACTTGGAACTTAATGTGTCAATGAGCTTGTTTTTTCAATTTATTTCTTTAATTTTTATATTTATAATTATTGAAATTAAACTGCATAAGTGCTAAGTTTAATTTATTTTTATATTTATAATTGTTGAAATTAAACTGCATTAAGTGTTAAGTTTAATTTAAAATATAATTATTTTATTAATAGCTATATAGTTTCATTAAATGATATAATGTTTTATTATAATATTTCAAATCTAATAAACATGTTATTACACAAAACATACACAACAAAAAAAAAAAACAAATGCCTTCTCTTTATTTTTTTTCTCTAGAAGTTTAAAGAACTTAATTATATCATGGAAGGATTGTTTTTATATAGAACAAATAAATAACTTAAAAATAATAATTCCACACCTCTAAACCAACTATTTATTTGTTTTCATTTATAAAGAGTTTCTTCAACAAATAAATAGACATTGAGAGAAGAATTATAATCAAAATGATGATTTTAATTGATAATTAATTTTGTGATTAAAGAATAAAAGCATCTCAAACAATCCATCCAGTTCTCAAGTCCTAGTGTCCTTCAGTTCCTGGAAAAAAAAATGTAAAGATACATTGAATTCAGCAGGCCATCTACGAATGAATCAAGGAAGTTAAACATGAGAGTTGCCGTGTCCAAAATTGCCTGCAGAAACGGATTCTAGTTTACCACTAAGCAACCTTGGCAACATACACAGGCTACCAAGATGCCAAGCAAAGCTCCAGCTAGAACTTGTGATGGGTTATGTCCCAGAAGTTCCTTGAGCTTTCTTTGACTGATAGGATGCCCTTGAAACAGGTCCTCAACGATCATATTAAGAACCTATGTTAGGCAGGAAATGTACGTGTTAGTTCCATAACGATGAAAGACTAAATCATTCTTCACAAAAAGCGAGAGAGAGAGAGAGAGACTATCAAATGTAGACAAGCTATACTAAGCTTGAGAAAAGAAAATGGTTAATTGTGTATCTCTAACAGGAGGACTGAAGTAGAAACTGTCATGCTAATCCACATATAAAACGTCCTATGCAATGAATGAGAAGGAAAAGGAGGGTTTAGAAGGCAGAGAGTTATAGCACATTGTGCTTGGAACTTCAAAATGCGCATCCATTAGCCTCAAGAATGGATACAAAGCTTCCTTACCCCACAAAAGGCACAAGCTTCAAGTGCTGAATTAATTATCCACCAGAAATGCTGTTCAGTATGATACCAAAAAATTGTAAGATCTAGTACAGAGAAAGATACTACTCAACGTAAAGCATGCAACCATGCATTCTTCCAGTTTTGCATTAATGAGTCATCCGAGTGCCAGGCATGTAACACTGATAGTTTCGCATTCATTACTACGAAAACTAGCTATCACTTTAATAAAATTTCTCTCAAAGTCAACTCAACTGTACTCATTTATAAGGTACCGTAAAATAAGGTACCGTTTACGGTGAGATAGCTATTATTTTTTAAAGTTTTTTTCCCTTAAAAATCTATTAAAATAATATTTTTTATTTTTTAAAATTTATTTTTAATACCAGTACATCAAAATAATTTTAAAAAAAAAATTCAAGTTTTGAAAAGCATGGCATGGCCGCAATAACAACCAGGTCCTAGATTCACAAGACTGTTGGTATTAAGATAGCTTCTATTTTTTGCTAACGACAAAGAAAAAATTGTTAGATTAGACAAATAGCTTCTGCTTTGTAGTCAAAGCCCCCCCCCCCCCCATACATAGTTGCGTTTCAAATCTTGTTTTTGTTGAAGCTATAATAATATGTTTTTCATTCATAAAGACTTGCTTTTTATTTATTTTGCATACAAAAATCCATCTCTGAGCAGTTTTAATTAAACAAATACTTTTTAAATTTTAATTTTTTAAAACTGCAATTAAAAGTATTTTTCTTAAACTTATTTTTTTTTAAATCACAACCACAAAAACTACCAAATTGACAGACACAAAATTAATACCTATAATCATGACATAAGCCGAGCCAGTGAGCATAAATAGCAGAATTACAAACATAATGCATAGAAATCAGATCAACACAGCTGATGTGACATTTATTGTAGTATCTCTTCTGCTTAAGCACCAACGACTTCCAATCCAACAACAGCGTAGCTTTTGATCTAGCAACAAGCACATACAAACTCAGGAAATTATCCAGCTAGTGGAGACAAAAATTAAGTCTGTGAACTTTACCTTTCAAAACTTATCTCAGACTAGCTTTAAATAAATTAATACTTGTCTCTAACTTAGATTAGTTCAGTTTTTAAGAGCTTCAGACCATCTGTTGAAAATCCTTCTCAAACACAGAGGACGTTAATTTACCAGCATTATAAGTCTGATCAAGCATCCAATTAAGAAACATAAGACTGATTATTCTACCCAACCTCATACTATACTACAATCCTTACTGACATTTGCACTGTACTCAATTCAAGTGAAACACTCTCAGGAAAAGCATTTGGCATGGCATCTGCTTGTCATGGCTTATGCCTAATTAATATACACATTCAAAGCAAATTGCCCCACTGCATCATGAAGTCTGGAAGAAGAGGAAGACCTCCCTCCAAATTCAATCCCCCCTTTGAGAACGAAGTTTGAGTATAAGCCAGAATTGGATTCCCTAAAAACTTAATACCATATCCAAACAAAATAATGGCGATGTTAGGCAATGGATTGCACAGTATAGTGGATTCAAGCCTTTGAACACAGATGATCATCAATCTTTTTTCCTTTAAATCTCATAACCTACCCACTCATCCTATTTCAAATCATAGCCATATAAAGAAGCTCCACTGGCAGGGGACCAGCTAGTCTTATTGTATTCTGAAATTTACTCATTTTTCCCAAGCGAATCATGCCATTCCTGATACAAATTGACCACGAGGGGAAGCAACACGGAAAATCAATCTCATTAAGCTTGTACAAAGCTTTAGGTCAAATCAACGATCCAATCTAGGAACACCTCCAAAAAAAAAAAAAAAACATTAAATGTTCTTTCAAGAAGCACAACAGAGTTACCCGACCAACGTTTGGGGAACAACAACCACAATTATGACAACCATAGCAATGCAACATAAGAAGACTACGCATAAAAATGTGAAATTTCACCAACAAAACAATTACTTTGTCAACAAAGCAGCAGCAACAAAAGCAACGCAGCAGTAGAATATCACGCATAAAAATACTAAATTTCACCAACAAAACAAATACTCTATGTTCACCAAAGCAAACATAATGAATAAACCAAACTAATTCACTCCTTACCTCAGCTTGCATCCCAGCATGACGCCTGACACCAATTGCATCATACATAACAATAAGACTAAACCCCAAACAAACAGGAAATAACGAATCAGCCACTCCATGACAAAACGCAACTGATGTTGTCAAAGCAGTACACAAAGCAGAGTGGGAAGACGGCATCCCTCCGGAGGCAAAGAATATTCTCAAATCCCATTTCCTCTCCACAAAAAAATTCAAAAACACTTTCATTGACTGTGCAATAAACCAAGCAAACAAACCCGATATAAAAGTTGGGTTTGCAGCTAATGTTGCCACAAAAGGACTGATCTTTACTTTCGCATGCGATGTTATACTCAATAAAGCCAATCCAAACGCTCCATTTAGCATAAAATCCCCGTTGTGTTCACTCACCACCTTCTCCGAGTCATCACTGTATGCTTGTAGCTGTGAAGCCCATTTTTTTGTTCGTGAAGAAGCTAAGGCTTTGATGTGTTCAATTATCGGGACCAAAGCCCGCAAAGGGTTTGATAAAAAAGTTCTGTTATTTTTGTTTCTTGGTTTTGGGTTTTGATGATTTGAAGGGTTTTTATACGAAAAACAAATTGGAGAGTTTTTGAATTTGGTAAGATGAGTGGACTTGAAAAATGAAAAGTGGCCAGAACACCAAAGTTTGGTTCTTGGGTTTGTGGGAGTGAAGCAGAAAGAGTTAAAGATGGGTTTGGTGAGTGTTAGAGAATCCATGAGAGGAAGTATTCTATCATTCTATTCTATGACTGAGTTGTTGAGTTCAGTCTGCATTTTAGTACAGAAGGGTCTAGACTATAGAGAGGGAATGTGAGGCTGAGTTGAGACTCGAGAGTTTTCTCGCAAATAGCTCGGCTGTGTGATTGGATAGTGACAAAAGGTCATCTAGTTGCCGATAACCTCCAAATAGTCCCCAACTAATTAAACCCTTCAATTGCATCCTCTACTTTCAATTTAAACAATATGATTATATCACATACAAAATATATTAAAACTTAATACCCACAAATATTTATTAATAAAATAACATACCTAATATATTAAGAACAAAATTTAATCTAAACAAAAAGAATAATAGTTATATAAATAAAGTAATATAAAACTATTAACTGTGAAAAAATAATAAAATTTAATCAAAAATATTAAAAAATATAAATTTTTTAAACTGTAATCATATTTACATTCTTAGTGGTCATGATATAGAAGTCATTAATATTATTTAAAGGCCATTAACGCTTGTAAATTATGCTATAGCCTAAAAAGAAGATAAAATTACGGTTATGGATTTCTTTCTCAAGATCATGATCCGTTGTTAACACGAAACTTGATAAATACATAATTTCTAAGGTTATGGTCAAGCTAAAACTTGTTTTGGAGGCAATATTGATAAATTTGTGATTCTTTTTAGGATAATATTGCTTGAATCTCTAATCAGGGGATGTAATTGGAATTTTCATAATAGTTGGATGACCTATTTGAAGGTATTCCTCTAATTTATACAGATGGTGGAGAGAGAGTCTTTGGTTTATCTTATTATAACAAAGATGCAATTGCATCGCTTGACTGACATCGAATATGCCATTGGTTTGTGCGTAAAGAAATGCGGACTCTTGACAATTGGACCACACCAGTCGCCATTGGAGGGAAGGAAATGCGGACTCTTGACAATTGGACCACTCCAGTCGCCATTGGAGGGGAACAAATTTCAAGGTGGGAAGCTCCAGGACTGGAATGTCCATTGCTAATCAAACAGAGAGAAGGAACAAGAAGCACTACGGGTGTTAAAAAGAACCGGCTCATATGTAATATTTATATTATTTAACATGATCTAACCTATTTATGAATAAAATTAAATAATATAAATATTATAAACGCTAATAAATTAAAAAAATATTATGGATTGGATTCCGAGTAAAGATTTTTAAAACTCACTCAACATGATTTCTCTTGTATACCATACACTTTTTTTATATATACATTTAATAGTTTGTGGATTATTATTTTATCTAGAAATGTTTCGGCTCTAAAATTATGTTATTCAATTTCCTAGTAGATTTTTTTTAACGTAACAAAAAAAGTTTATATCTTTGCTGGAGAAAAAGGGTGGGTAACTATAATTTAATAGTAATGCAATGTATAGAAATTACACTTAAGTATGATGCATCTATAATTCATATTATAGATTTATTTTTAATTTTAGATTCATTAAAATTAGCAATATAAGCTTAACTAATGAATATTTATAATATCCATACAAAAATTGATTCAACCCGACATATTTAACCCACTTAGATCTAAAAAAATTAAATACATCAAATTTATAATATATAAAATATTATAAATTGAGTTGAATATAATTATAGACTCAAACTCAACCCAACTATATTCATAAACACCCTTATAATGTATTGTTTTCCAAGCTCTAAATTGTAAATATTTTTAATAATTTAAAATATAAATATAATTTTTTTAATTTTTAATTTTTAATAATTTAAAATATAAATATAAATATAAATTTTTTAAATTTTTATTTTATTTTTTCATAATTATTTTTAAAATAAAAATTTATTACGACCATGAAGAAATTAATATTATATATAAAACTAAAAGACGTGAGGAAATCATTATTCATCCATACTCATTAAACTGTAAATTACAATAATAATCCAAAATGCATTACTTTTTTTTTATTATTTTGTTTGCACTTTTTTTTTCACTTTTGTTTTTTTACCACTACCAGTGTCCTGCTTTTCTTCTTCTTCTTTTTTTCTTATTGTACTTTCCTTTTTTTCCTATAATTATCTTTGTTAATTGTACTTTTTTAATATTAAGTTGCTTAAAAATTTTGTGTTGTAATTTTTTCTCTTTAAAATATTGTGGATTGCTACAATGTTTTTTTATATGGTTTTTCTATTTGATTTTTTTATTTTTAAAAATTTTATTTATCAATTTTATTTTTTTAATATTAAGCTGATTGAGAATTTAGTTTTGTAATTTTTTTCTTTAAAACATTGTTGATTGCTACAATGTTTTTCCACATGGGTTTTTTATTATTTTTTTATGATTTTTTCTAAAATTATCTTTTTTATTTTATTTTTTAATATTAAGCTGATTAAGAATTACAGTTATAATATGTGAGAAAAGCACCTTAGTTTTCCTCACAAATTATTATGGATTGCTGTAGTATTTTTTTCACATGGTTTTTTATGTTTTTTCTAAAATTATCTTTGTTAATTTTATTTTTTAAATATGAAGCTGATTAAGAATTACAATTACAAGTAAGTACAAGTAAGGCTAAATCATGTGGAGAAAATAATCTAACTTTTCTTATAAAACACTATGAATTGATACAGTTTTTCCTCACATGATTTTTTTTTTCAATTTCTTTTTTTTTTGTAATATTTTTTTTCAAAATTATCTATATTGATTTTATTTTTTTAATATTGAGCTAGTTGTAATTTAACTTTGTAATAAAACTTAATCATGTGGGGAAAACATTGTAAGTTTCCTCACAAAACATTGTAGATTATTATAGTGTCTCTGAACATATTTTTTTCTCTTATGATTTTTTTAAAATTATCTTTTTTAATTTTATTTTTTTTAATAATTAACTAATTAAGAATTGTAATTATAAGTCATTACAAATAAGGCTAAATCATGTAGGGAAATATTATAACTTTTATCACAAAACACTATGAATTGCTACAATGTTTTCAATATGATTTTTTTCTGTTTTTTTTATTATATTGTTTTCTAAAATTATCTCTGTTGATTTATTTTTTTAACGTTGAATTGATTGAGAATTTAGTATTGTGATTTTTTTTCTTTAAAACACTGTGAATTCCTGTAGTGTTTTCCCATATGATTTTTTATGATTTTTTTAAAATTATTTTTGCTGATTTTTTTAATATTGAGTTGGTTGAGAATTATAATTATAATAAAATTAAATCTTATGAGAAAAGCGTTATTATTTTCCTCACAAAACATTGTGGATTGCTACGGTATTTCTCTAAATGGTTTCTTTTATAAATTTTTTTTAAAATTATATTTATCGGTTGATTGAGAATTTAACTTTATAATTTTTTTAAAAGACTGTGAATTCCTATATTTTTTCCCACATATTTTTTTAATGATTTTTTCTAAAATTATCTTTGTCAAATTTTTTTTTTAATATTGAATTGGTTAAGAATTATAATTACAATTAAACTAAATCATACAGAGAAAACATTGTTGTTTTTCTCACAAAATACTATGGATTGCTATAATATTTCTCTAAATGGTTTTTTTATAATTTTTTCTAAAATTATCTTTGTTGATTTTATTTGAGAAAGCATCGTAATTTTCCTCACAAAACATTATTAATTACTATAAAGTTTTTCCTCAACGGTTTTTTTCCTTATAAAATTATTTTTATCGATTTTTTTTAATATTAAGTTGGTAGAAATTTAGTTTTGTAATTTTTTTTACTTTTTATTAATAGAAAAGCTACATCATGTAGTGAAAACATTATATTTTTCCTCATAAAATATTGTGGATTGGTACAAATCATTTTGTTTATCACCAACACAACTTTTTTTCCTGTCATGAAATATTAACTCCATCATACATTTAGTTTCTATTACTTATCGAATATTGGTTCACAAATATAATACTATCAAGTACATTTGTTTTATAAGTTTGTAGCAACGCACGAGTATGCCTTCTCGTGTAAGTAAAATGTAATCATATTTTATAAAAAAGATTTGACAATAACACAACGTTTGTCAGAGAAAAGCTAGTAATTTTTTTTTCTTATATACTTGATAATTATGCATGTTTTTAGCACAAATACACCAAGAATATGAGATTAATATAAATAGATGGATGAAAGTTTAATAAACTCCTTGATTGTAAATATATTTCTTAGAAGGCTAGAAACCTACATTTTCTCAATCTTGACTTACCTAATCTTACCCCAAAAAATATCTCTATGTTTCTTTAAGTTTCCAATTCCTTTCATGCATATATAATTTTTTTTATGCATAACATCTTTTTTATGACAAGTATATAATAGCAAAATATTATAAAACATTATAGCCAATAACAACCATTAACATTTCTACTAATAAAAGTATGACACAATTACTAATAACTCCTTTCTAAAAAAGCATTTTCCTTTTCATAAAACAAGTTAAAAACTAAATGTATAAATATATTCAATTACCAAAGCAAGGAGAGAAAACTTTACCACATAAAAATTAGTCATCCGGCTTTGTCAATGCCATAATATCTTACAACCATCAACCACACAATAATTTTAGAAACCACTATCAACATCCAATAGTTCCATAAACTAAATCAATCACCTAATAATTCTATAAAACACCAATAACTATTTAAAATCTAGAATTATAAATAACCACCCAACAATTTCTAGAATGTTCATATTCATATCCTTATCAAGGGTTTTACTGGCTCAAATTTAGAACTGATAACCCTAAAAAAAGAACAATTTTTTAAGAAGAAAAAAAAATAAAAATAGATTTATTGATAATTGATTTGCATTAATAAGAACCAAATTGTGGAGTTTGATTTCAACATTATTGTAATTATAAATTATGGTGGCAATTTTGTTATTTTGATGCTCTAAGAATTTTTTAGTTATTAAATTGAATATAATTGCAAAGTTGTAAATAAAAAGATATTTTTATTGATTCTTTTTAGGATGCTAAGTGTTAACACGTGTATAAAGTTCAAAAAAGAATATATAATTTCTAAAACCTTAGATTGAAAATGAAAAATAAACTAAAATATAGGAGGTTTTTGTAATTTTTTTTCTTCTCAAGTTTTTCTAACATATATAGAACATTAAATGTAATTATTTGATCACATATAACAAAAGATACAAAAAGTGTAATGGTAAAAATAAATAATTTATTATATCATATATTTATATATAGTTTATTTTATAAAATGTAACTATACATATAATATAAATATTTTAAATATAATATTATAAACATATAACTATTTTTTGGTGTTTAGAGAACATTGAAAATATTTTTTTTCTATGGTATCTTAATTTTATAATAAAATTTATATGATTCAAAATGTAAGGTTATTGTATTCAAATGTGTTTTCTAGAAATATTATATAAATTAAAGTATTACATGCACTGATATACTTTTATATTATTTATTAATATATCCTAATATATTATTTTCTAGTAATATTATATTTTAAATTATCTTATTATATATATATATAAGAATTATGAAATATTATACTACTTTAGTTTTATGGTTTTCATAAAAATTGTTTTCTAATTTTATTAAACCAGAAAATGTGTTACTCCATCTAAAACTTATATTTCTATTTGATTAAAAATTGAATTCCATTAACATTTTTTACAATGCAATCAAACATAAAAAAAATAAAAAATATATTTTTCAAAATAACATTTTCTAGCAAACAAGCAAGCAATAACTTATTGGAGCAGGAAATGGAACTATTGTGTTTACTTTCCCAAAGTTGCATTGCCGTACGTAATTATTCCCCCATTCAAACAATCAGGGGTAATATGGTAATATAAACTAGAAAAAAAAATGAAGGCCATAAAGAACGTTTCAACGGTCTCCCCGCTCTCTTCCTTCAGACATTCCCTTTTCCCGGTTCCTTCGCCAACCTCCTCCTTCTCCTTCCTCGTTATTCAACAACAAGAAAAGTAAAAAGAGAGGAAAAAATAATACATTAAATAGACCACGGAAACTAATATCTCTTTCGCGCACCGAACGACTCATCAGCTCACCGACTCGGAAATTCCTCGCCTGCCGATCAAAACCGACTCATCAACTCAGCATTTCGCCTCGCAATGGAGACTTTGATTTCATTGGTGAACAAGATACAGAGAGCGTGTACGGCACTCGGAGATCATGGTGAAGACAACACCTTGCCTACTCTCTGGGAAGCCTTGCCTTCCATTGCCGTCGTTGGTGGCCAGGTACCATCTCTAATCCAATCTATTCTAACTACTAATCATAATTTCAGCTCTTCATTTCAATGAATCCACCCACGCTTTCTTGTTTATACTCTAAACCGGATCATTCATCTTCTTCTTTTTTTCATGTGGTCATATTGGCCGTTGTTTGATTATTATTTTTTTTAATTTCTTGAATCACGTTATTGTTTGTTTCTCTGATTTGGTTTGATTGCATTGCGTTTTAGTTTGTTATTCAAGTAATATAACCATCAAAATAATTGTTTTTAATTCTACCGTGATCATTTTCTTTATTTTTCTTCTTTTTAGTTATTTTGAAACATTAGTTTTACACACACATATTTTTTTTTCATAATTGAATGCAAATCACACGAAACCTATAATTACTATCAATTTTAAGATGTTTGGGTTTATTATTATTTTTAAATGTTCATTTGTTTAATAAAGTAATGTTTTTTTTTTAATTTGATCACTTAAATGCGCACCACTTCAACAAAATCTTTTCAACTATTTATTTGGAATTTCTACCCTTTTGAACTATTTGTTATTTATTCATCTAAACGTGTTAATGTATCATAGAGTTCCGGGAAATCGTCCGTGCTGGAGAGCATTGTTGGAAAGGACTTCTTACCTCGTGGGGCAGGTATTTAAGCTGTTGATACCTTCCATGCTCGCAATATTTGCACGCGGAGATTAGGTATTTGTTGGTGAATTTTTTTTTCAATGGCCTTTAGTGATGCGAGTATTTTTCAGGGATTGTTACACGGCGTCCTCTTGTCCTGCAGCTTCATAAGATTGATGAAGGAAGAGAATACGCAGAGTTTATGCACCTCCCGAGAAAGAAATTTACTGATTTCGGTATGATCTATGGCCTTGTGTTTTTCCTCTTTTTGCTACTTTTTGATGACCGTTAAATAGTAGTTGCCATATATGCCTAGTGATACATATGTTGATGACATCTGGTTTCTGTTTTATCATCGTTTGGTTAGTTTTGGCAATTGTTTGTATGCATATATGCTTTATTTTCTATCTCAGTTGCTAACCATATTTCTATTATGTATAGCTGCCGTGAGGAAAGAGATCGCCGATGAGACTGATCGAGAGACAGGTCGCAGCAAACAAATTTCTAGCGTTCCAATCCATCTAAGCATTTTTTCTCCTAATGGTGAGACTGCGATGCTCTTTTTACTTAGATGCGTATGGTTTTAGCTTTAGTTCATTCTGAGTGAGTGATAAACCAACAATATATGGACCGTCATTTTTATTATTTGATGTGATGAGCAGAGAATCAGAGGGACCACAATCAGCCAGTCCTATTAATCTGGCGTGTTATAATGTGCTGATCATTTTATCATTCTTTGCTTGAGAATGGACTTGTATTCAACTAAGTTTCAAAATGTCGTTTCATCTTTATGCTTTTCAAATAACCTGTCTCCAGTTTTCTGTCAGGTGTATGGCTTGAATTTTATTTAGAACGCTCTGAATTTCTCTTGTTAGTAATTGCCTTCTATTCGGCACTATCTTACACAAAACACTCTGAATGTCTCCTGTGATTTTTGTACTTTTCAGTTGTGAATTTGACATTGGTTGATCTTCCTGGACTTACTAAAGTAGCTGTTGGTGAGTTACTGTGACAAGTCTTTTCTGTTAATGTTCTTACATGTTTTACCTGTTTGCCACAAGAGTGACTAATGGCCAATCTGTTAATTGGGTCACCATAGAGGGTCAACCTGAAAGTATCGTGCATGACATCGAGAACATGGTCCGGTCATACATTGAGAAGGTAATTTTCCTCAAATGTTTCATACTACATGGTACCAAAAGTCGAACTTAATGCAAAATGATTCCAATTAGAGCTTCTGAGAGCATTTTGATTGTATTTATTATATCATATATATGTTCATTGTGAATGTTCATAATGCTTAATGGTATAAATCATTTTCAACATGATCTACCACATGCATAAATTGTCCCTTTTAGTCCAATTTTTGCGAATTTTTTGTGGTGCAATATTAAATCAACTCTGATCTTTCAGCCAAACTGTATTATTCTGGCAATTTCTCCTGCAAATCAAGATCTCGCGACAAGCGATGCAATTAAGATCTCCCGTGAAGTTGACCCTAGAGGTAAAATTTCAGACAACTGTACATATTCACCTGGTGCAAAAATGAACTTAATGGATTCATTTACCTTCATTGTTTGGATAGAGCAAGTCAGCTTTGCTACAACATTACTCAATACAAAAGAATAATCAGACCAATATTTGAAAATTAGTGCAAACTTGATATGTAGAAAAAAGCTAAAACAGGAAAATTTCCATTTTCCAGCAGTGTGGAGGAACATGTATACCTCAAAACGTACAAGGGGACAAGTTATAAAGATGACTTAGATAGTAATTCAGTGGATCCAGGGTAGATTAATGAGTTTAACAACCTATTTTCATCTCTCTCTCTGTTCCTTTTTCATTTTTGCCTTTTATCTTATGGGACCAACTTTCAATTTGAAACTCATTTGTCTTCATCTGGGAGAGCGGTGTGTTCACTGAACAACATTGAGTGTATTCACAAGTCAAATGTTAAGTTTTGAAATTTTAGAATTTTCTATCACTTTCTTTTTTATTTAACATGATGATTACTGTAGACAAGATATTTTACCCTTTTATTTGATGATCGGATTTCAGGGGAGAGGACATTTGGAGTTTTAACAAAGATTGATCTCATGGACAAGGGTACTGATGCAGTTGATGTAAGTTTCATACTTTAAGTTCGCAATCAAGTCTCATACTTTATTAGACAGTAGAGTTTCAGTTTTCTGTTGGATTCATGTAGCCCTGCTCTTTCATAGGGGCCTTTTCTTCACCAAAATGCATTGAGGTTTGATACAGTGGAATTTAGTGATACATGGGGTGTTTTTATAATTTAAACCATCTTTGGCATTTATCATTTGTATGTGGTATCAAATCAGTAAACATTCTCGTTTGTCTTCCGTCATTGTGAAGCTAAAGCGATGTTTGTTATTGGATGTGGCAATGTTGATTTTTGTTAAGTAGATGGAGTATTGTTTGGAAGAGTGGTTGAAGATGTTCTAAAAGCTTAATGTTACTTCTTCCTGCCTTTGTTGTAATGTTATTACTAACATGGAAGTGTCGAAGTTTCCCTGCAATGAATTTCTACTATTATTTTTGGCTTATCAGATCCTGGAAGGAAAATCATACAAGCTACAGTTTCCTTGGATTGGTGTTGTGAATCGCTCTCAAGCTGATATTAACAAAAGTGTGGACATGATTGCTGCTCGGCGCAGAGAGCGGGAGTATTTTCAAAATAGCCCTGAATACGGGCATCTTGCTAGCAGGATGGGTTCTGAACATTTAGGAAAGATGCTTTCTAAGGTATTCTGAGATGTTAGTGGGAACTTACATGTGTGCATAGATTCACAGATGCTCAAAGATGTCTTCTGGTGCATGCACACATACACACATCCAAGATTTGTATAGAAATTCTCATTTGCAGCAGTTAATTTGTATAGATGGAATGTCCTATATTGTATAACCTTCACATGGTAGCAAGTTTTTGTTGAAAAAAAATGAAATCACCTGTCTCTTCGTTTACTTGATTTCTTGTTTCCCTGTTGCCCATTTATAAACCATTTATGTTATTCTGTTAATTTCGTTCTGATAATGGATGTGGTAAAAAATTTCAGCATTTGGAACAAGTAATCAAGTCTCGAATCCCTGGCCTTCAGTCTCTTATTAGCAAAACCATAAATGAACTAGAGACAGAATTAAGTCGTCTTGGGAGGCCAGTTGCTACTGATGCTGGAGTAAGCATTCCATTTTATCTTTGGTTCGATTAATCTTACAGTTCCTTTTTCATTCTATTTTTATTACAGCCTTCTGACTGGAGTAGGGTGATCCAATCATTTAGCAATGTTACTTTTGGTCTTCTTTTGCTTTCTGTGAAGTTTATTTACAATTACAGTATGCATTGTTCTTTCCTTGTCAAATATCACTGATTTGCCATTATTTATTTTCAATGCAGGGAAAGCTGTATATGATAATGGAAATATGTCGTTCTTTTGATCAAATTTTTAAAGAACATCTTGATGGCACGTATGTATTTGCATTTTTTGAATTAATTGGAATGCAATTGTGTTAACATTATGGTTTGCATTTCAACCATGGGATTGATGGGACTTGTTTTCTACAGACGTTCTGGTGGTGATAAAATCTACAATGTGTTTGATAACCAGTTACCTGCTGCTCTGAAAAGGTTGCAATTTGACAAACACCTTTCAATGGACAATGTACGAAAGCTGATAACTGAAGCTGATGGATATCAGCCACATTTAATAGCTCCAGAACAAGGTTATCGCCGTCTTATTGAATCTACTTTGGTGACTATCAGAGGTCCTGCAGAGGCAGCTGTTGATGCGGTATGCATATGTATTCATTGTAATTGTGTGTGAGGAAACGAAATTGTTGGTGACCATAGGAAATGTTTTGGTTAAGGGGAGTGTAGCTATTAATACTGCTATGTGATTTGGTCACAATATCAATCCTTATTTTGGGCTAACTGAATTATGCACAAGTGGCATGTGTACTTGAGCTTGCACTGCCACTTCTTTCCTCAGTCCTTTTGGTTCCACCTTTAGATTCTAGATTGAAATTACTATATGTTCTTATTGCTTTGATCTAGGAGACTTCTTTCTAGTTCTATTTTTCTCCATCTTTTCCGAAGACTAAAGTTTATCTATCTTCAGAATATAAATTCTGTCAAACATGCTGTTAATAATCATACATTTTTCTATAGCATTGGTATAGGATTTCGGTTTGTATTTGGCATGCGTTGTTATTGATGTTTTCATCTCAAGACTGCTGTTTTCCATGCCAGAAGCAAAATAAGGAAAGGGAAAAACAGACCCTCTGCAGTTTCCATAAAATGAGGATCAATTAGTCCGATTTCTTATTTTTGCCATGATTTCAGGTTCATGCTATACTGAAGGATCTGGTTCATAAGTCTATCAGTGAGACAATGGTAAGTCTCTCTGATTCTTACTTTAATGAATCCATTGAAGTTCATTCATATATTTTCATGCCACTCACACACTGATTTACTTAATTGAGTATATGCTTTTTCAATGAAATGATGCATTTGCTTTTAAGATACTAGCAGATAGATTTTGTCCTTTATGCTCAAAATTATGTCAGATTTCTTGAACCTTGCTTTGGAAATGAAGAAATATCTCTTTCTTTGCTCCATATATTAGTTTCACCCTGTTCCTAAAAAAACCAATATTGTCTGTTTTTCTTCTGTCCTGCCTTTTAGTTTTAAGTGATTGCTCTCTCTATTGCGTGTAGGAACTCAAGCAATATCCCACTTTGAGAGTGGAAGTTAGCGCTGCTGCTGTTGACTCACTGGATAGAATGAGGGAAGAAAGCAAGAAAGCAACGTTACAGCTAGTTGATATGGAGTCCAGTTACTTGACTGTTGAATTTTTCCGGAAGCTTCCTCAAGATGCTGAGAAGGGTGGAAATCCTACACATTCGATATTTGACAGATATAATGATTCATATCTCAGGCGAATTGGTAAGTAGCTAGAGGTACCTTATGCAGTCTTTCGCAGTATTTAACCTGTTTAAAGTTTTGGAGAGACATATTTTGTAGGTAAGACCTGCACTCGAGAGATTACCTCACACTAGATTACTTTAAATGATTTCTTCTTCTATTTCAGTGCCTTGAGGGCGTCGTGTGTGAATCTTTTTTTGTCAGGGCCCTCTCTGTTTGTTAAAGAAAGAAAAAGAAAAGAAATGACACTGTGGTTCATCTTTTTACTTGGAAATAAAACAAAATATCTTCAAAGTTCTAGGTTGAAAAATCAGACACGCCTCTTTTCATAATGATTATAATTAAAAATTTGTTCTTTATTTATTTTCTTTTCAAAACTCAGGGAGCAATGTCTTGGCCTATGTCAATATGGTTTGTGCAAGTTTGAGGAACTCCATTCCAAAGTCTGTTGTCTATTGTCAAGTACGTGAGGCCAAGCGCAGTTTGCTTGATTATTTCTTTGCGGAATTGGGCAAGAAGGAGGTAAGGATTCCAATCCCTTTTCCTTTTCCTAGTTCATCAATGTCAGAGAGATAGAAGATTGCTGAGCGGTGCTAATTAACCTTCTTTTATTCATTCAGACAAGACAGTTGTCTTCCTTGTTGGATGAGGATCCAGCGGTGATGCAGCGCCGTACCTTACTTGGAAAGAGGTTGGAGCTGTACAGAAGTGCCCAAGCAGACATAGATGCAGTTACATGGGGCAAGTAGAGGATAATGGCTTGTTTCCTTTCTTAAAACATGGGATTTAATAGTTGGATTTCCGATTCTTTGATTCATGAATACTAATTCCTAGTACGTTGATAGGGAGGAGCAGATAGCTTCATGCCACGGCTTTCTTAGCAGTTACACTTTTCAATGACCGATATCCATTTTTCTTTTTCTTAGATTATAGCTACTTTTTTACTTCTTAGATGATAGTTTTTCTTTTTCTTTTTCCAATGGTGATGATGAGTTACCAAAAGACTTTTAAAGATTGTGGTCTCTCCAAGGAAATTATGGGTTGGGAAATGAGGGTTCAGGTTTGGTAACTGGGATATTTGCAAAGCAAGACTCCTGTGAGGTTTGGGGACCCTTCATTGTCAAAGAAACCGTTTGGCATCGTGGTTGCATCCATGTTTCGTGCGATTTCAAGAAACAAGCTGTTTGGTTAATAATAAATGCGTTTTACTCTTTGCTGGATTTCACATGCTACTGCATTTGAAATGCAAGAAAAGGAAAAGCAGGTATGAGCTGCTGCCTGCGCCACTAAAATCTAATTCATGTTACTATTTAATGAATAATGATACATGTTTCTACTGTTTATTGAATAATTTTAAAAAATAAAATAATAGAGGCATGCATTTACTGTTCAATGAACAGCGGAACAGTCCTTCACTATTTGATAAATAGTTTTTTTTTTTGAAAAACCAGTACAGTTAATTAATTTTACTCGCACTGTTCACGTGAACATGAACAATAATTTTTTTTTTTAAATTAATTTAAAGTAAATTAAATTTACTCATACTATAATATTAATTTTATTCTTGATAATATTTTATCTAATTTTGTAGTTCTTGTTGGATGAATTTTGTGTGTAATGGAATTGTAGATAGTTTTTTGTTAAAGTAATTTTTTTTATATAAAGTATGATTTATTTCATGATATAATAGCAATAGTTAAATTCATAATATTTAAATTAAAAACCATCAATATTAATATATATTTTTTAAAATTATTTTATAACCTCAATTTCAAAAGCATTTTTAACCAAACACATTAAAACTATCTTTTCTTAAACTTCAATTTCAAAAGCATTCTTAACCAAACATCTATTTTTTCAAATCAATCTCAACTAAAAATACTTTTTATAAAATAATTTTTTTCAAATCACAACCACAACAGCTACTGCAATATCAAATACGCTCTAAAAGCTTGTTTGGTATTGTGGTTGTTATTGTGATTGTGGTTTTAAAAAAAACAGTTTAATAAAAAGTGTTTTTTGTGAGGTTTATTATTAATTTTGAAGTATTTGGTTAAAATTGCAGTTGAAATTATAGTTAAAAAATAGTTTATTGTGTTTGGTTAGTATACTTTTTGTATGAGATTTGATTGTAAAACTACTACAAAAAATATTATATATATGCAAAATATTGTTGCTTTAGAAGTAAGCTTACATAACAAAATGAATAATCTTTGTACATTAATAAAAAAAATTCATTATTCCATCAAACTATTTGCAATTCCATCTCGTACAAAATCTATATATAAAGGCCACTGTAATTATTGAATAGCTGAACGAGAAATAATATCAGATAAAAAGTAACCTGAAATGAAATTAGAATTATGATTATACTAAAAAAAAACCTCATCATACTATGATCGTCTTCTTATATAGTTATCATTGATGCAACTACAATTTAATTGTGATTTTTTAAAAAATAAATTTAAAAAAAAATGTATGTGATTAAAAATATTATACAATAAATTTTTATGTAGAAAGTAAATAAAAAAATCTATAAACATGTTCTAGTTTTTACAAATTTAAATTTTAAATACAATTATACGTGAATTCAAAAAAGAAAATTAGGTGAACAAAAATAGAATATAATACTTTGATAGTGTATACAATTTTTAGTCAACTATCAGAAAAAGAAAGGACGACTCCTTCAAGAATTACTGTCTCTATACTTACACAAAAACCTTAATACTTGAAAGTGTCTGTTCGTCAATCTTTATCCAGATCAAGTTTAACAGAAAAGAAGGGAACAGAGCTATTAGCTCAATTGCAGAAA
Organism: Populus euphratica; assembly: GCF_000495115.2. Lineage (NCBI taxonomy): Eukaryota > Viridiplantae > Streptophyta > Magnoliopsida > Malpighiales > Salicaceae > Populus > Populus euphratica. Next base: position 718,309 of record NW_011499861.1, read on the forward strand.
AGTTTTGTTATGATAAAAAAAAATATTGGTGAGAGGAGAGCATTGAGTGAAAAGCAGGTGTAAGTTGCTTTTCACAAGCTGAGGTCCAACCTCAGTTTTTACATGGGACCCATATCAAATAAAAGTATTGTTTAAGATTATTAAATATCAAAATCCTGCTTTTATTGTAAAATGCAGCCACAACCACAATTTCAATTAGGTATTAAGCGAGTTTAGTTAAGAGAGTTTTGTGAGCCGTGCATGTGTATATTTAGTTATAGAGGATATGCAGGTTAAGCAAGAAAAAAATTGTTTATTTTTTTTAAAAAAATCTGACTTACATTAGGGTTTTTTTAAATTCACATGAATGTGTACATGCAATGGTAGGATCATCAATTCTGCTTGCCATTTATGGTTTTGGATTCGCAGGAACAAAAGGTCTTGAATGACAACAAGTTACTTCATAAGCTTCCTTGGCTCAATGTTTTGTAAGTTATGTACTGTGGATGATAATAACCATAGTTTTGAAATTCGGACCAGCTCGACGGGTCGATTCAGAACCCATCCGATCCAGGTTTGAAATCAGTCCAGATCTAAGTAAAAATCTGTTGAGGAATTAGCCCGGCAAAACCTGATTTACACGGCTGGCGACCCGAAACCTAGACAACCTGAGTAAACCCCGTTGAGACCCGGCCCTTTTTCCTTTTTATATACATAAACGTGATACTACGTTGCTTGCTGTTGCTTCCTGTTCAGTGGAAAGCCAGAACATAATAATTGATAAAGCTTATACTGTACTCTCATTCAGCACTTTCTTATCAACGAAGGATTCCTTGTCCTCTCTTCAAGCTCAACTAGAAGAGTTAGAAGACACTCAAGAAACGGATAAATTTTCCAGTAGAGATGAGTGGATTCATTTTTTATTTACATTAGTAATTATAGCACTTCATCCTCAAACACGCATTCCGAATATAAGAACAGCACTGCATTTTCTCATGATTGTGATCCTTAAGGGCTATGTTACGGCCGCTCAGGCATTAGGTTCTCTAGTTAACAAAATGGATCTAAAGATTAGTGGAACAGAGTATTCAGATGGTTGTACCTTTGAAGAAGCAATGGATATAATCTTTGGTAAAAATTTAAGTTCTTCTGACCATGTTCCTGCTGGGAGATCTGGTATTGGCTATTGGAGTGAGACAGGTAACTTATTATGCCTTGGTACTGCAAACAGTGTTTGCTTAAAATTAGTTCCATTGTTGGGTTGACATGGATCAGGAAAGGTTTGCTTATGCGGAGAGCCAGAGACATAAACGGCCAAGCAAAGGGTGGTGGGTTGAAGATTTAGGTATAGACCTGTATTGGAGAACCATGATAGCAGTCAAATCCGGTGGTAAGATGCCATCTAGTCTCATAGAGGAGGCCTTGAAAATTTACGCAGCTCGATGGCTACCTAACATATCAAGAGAAAAAAATGTTAATTAGTCTCATAAATGGAAAGATGCCATCTCTTTTTAGTCTTTTCTTTATTTATTATTTTTTTTTTAATTGACCTGTCCATCTAACCTGTAATCATTAAATCAGATTAATTACCGGATCAGATTTTAAAACTATAAATCTCCAGGGACACATGGTCAAGGAATGCGTCCTTGTTTAACAAGATTGACGGGGAGGTGGAGCATTCAGGTGTAATAGTTTGTCTTAAATGAATGAGTCTTGTCCAAGGTTATTTTGGCCATAGGTTCTTTAAGGATGGTGGGTGTTTTAGACTTTTTAGGCCATTGGAGCTTTTAGAGGCCCAAATTAATGACCTTTGTTTCAAGAGATGATTGGGCTATAGGATACGTGTGGGCCCAAATAAAAAATCAAATAGGTATATGTTTTGTTTGGGTCTTGGATGAAAGATTTAAAAAGCATGAGAGAGGGTTGTTTTAATTTAAGTTTTATCTAATTTTGTATCGCTTTAAAAATTAAAGTGCTTCAATTAAATTAAAATAACTGTAATTATTTAACAATACCGAAATCAATCATTAATACTAACATGTACAAATAATATCTTAAGAAGTTAAGATAGTGAAAACATATAAGTAATATCAACAAGCATAAATTTAAAAAAATAAATATAAAGAAAAATACATTAATTTTTATAGTGATTCAAACAATTATTTATTTCACTTTTTAAATTTCTATTTAAGTGTTCATGGGTGAGACCAAACCAATTATATAATTTTTTTTAGACTCAAGATTAAACTCAATTCTTTTTTGGACTAAAATCAAACATATCCCAATATTTTTCTTGAGCTCAAGATGAATCCCAATCTGAGCAGGAGTTGTTACATTTGTTGCCTCTTTCTGGTTTCAAGTAACCACTTTATAGCAGACTAACTTCACTAGAAGTCAGGTCATCAGCTATATATCACTCTTCTAGCACTTAGTGAGAACAAACGGATGTTATATGTAGTTTTCTGGGAGACAATTGTTGTGTGTAACAAGTGTTACTACGATGAATAAGAGATTCGGTAAGTCGAAGAAACCATGTTGCATCACCCTAGTAGCACAATAGAAGAGACAATAAATTGTTTTAAGGCCAAAGTATTGATCTTGTCTCGGCCTAGTTTTCAATTCTACATTGATATTTTCTTTCATTTATTGATTTACAAGTACGTTTTATGTTTGGTAAAACCAAATCAAAGAGGTAAAAATGAACAACAATCTTAAACACATTTTAAAAGTGTTCGAACAAAGAAAACTTCTTATCTTAAAACCTCCAACACCATTTTAACATGTGGCCAAAGGGAATATTTTAGAAAAATCCAATTATCAATGGTTAGATCACAATGAGCAACAGCTTTATGTATGTACTAGACAATGATAAACTTGGGAAATCTGCTAAGCACATCACCGAGCAAGACAACGACAGCTCAATGTCCCTGCACTAGCAACAATGGCACTTCTTTCATTACTTTATAACCCCTTTTGTTTCTGTTAGTTTGTTAAAACTTAACCTGCTTTTTATCTTATAATGCAAAATTGAAGGTCGTCATCGTCTCTTTCAATCACCTCTGCCAAGACAGCTTGCTTACTAGCTTCATTGCCTCGTTGGTCATGTATCACAGATAAACAGAATATAATCAGATACTTTTTTCTGCAGATTTGCTATCCATATTTCATGTTGTCTAAAAGTACACTTTAGGTAGCATTTATGAGGTAAGCAGATGACTAACCATATTCGAGAAGAAAAAAAAAATCCCAGATGGAATCAGAGTTTTCTTATTCATACATTTATTTTTCTGGATATATAACAAACAAAGTTTGCCCAAATATAGGTCATGGCACCAGAAACTTATTTGCAAATATGATTCATGACAGTTTGTGAACAGACACCATCAATATTGTTTTCAGATTGCAAGTACAGATTCGTCTCCAAGAAAAAGGAAATAAATTTGAAATATATAGCAGGGATTAAAAAAACAAAAAACACTGGTGTTCCTCTAAATACTTCCAAATGAATCCAATTCAATTACTTTTTAGAGGGCTAGAAAGCCATGTCCAGCTACGTTCTGGTTCAATCTTGGACCTAACCAGGACCAGATTATTAAATCTACCTTACAAAGCTGTTGATTATGATTGTTCGTAAAGTTGGAGCAACCGGCAGGTTTTCTGGGCCAAAAACCCAGTTACTGTACAAATCGAAGTAGCTGAAGGATTACCTTGTTGTGAGGAATGGCGAGATTTGGCATGGTTTTTAGATATTTGGAATATGTGGGTTGCCCTGTCTTCTATTGTGTTCGGCAATTTAAAATTTGCAAAGAAAATGGCAAGATTTTTCGTTTTTTTTTTAAAAAAAATGGACATGCGAAGGATTAACAAAAAGAAGAGTTCAAGAATCGAAGTTTTTTTTTTGAATTTTTATTTCAAGAGTGAATTCACTTTAAAAAAAAATTATTTTCCACCAAACAAATAAGGCTTAAAAATAAATGTTGTGTCACCATTACCATTTACCAACAATTTCTTTCGCGCAATTAACATAAAAAACAATTCATCTTCCAAAAGAATTTCATCACAAGTTAAAGATATTTTGGTTTTCATGACAGTAATGCATTTTTCAGAGAACAGGAAAACATGCACGGGCCCTTAAACAAAACGTCAAAGCTGGATTCAATGGATTAGCTCCCCTTGTTTACAATTCAATCAAATTAATATTTCAAAAGTCAAAGCTACGGGAAACCGAAAGTACTGGATGTATTTAGATGCTGTGATCCAAGATATCAAAATTTTCTAGCTACATTTTAAGCCAAAATTGTCTACTTGACGAAACATATGTTGAAGGTCCCAATGGCAGACTTCTTACTGTAAACCTGCACATCAAGCAGAACCAAAAAAAAAAAAAAAATGCGACTCAATATAATAGACCGGAACCTTTCAACCACTTTAGCCTCCTAATCTCCAGCTTGATGACACTTGGGCATCGGTGATTGTTACCATACCATAACTTCAAGTCATCTTTGACTTCACTTTTTTGTCACATAAAAGTAAAGCACTTTTGTACAAGAAATGGATTAATTTTTACCAAAGTCATGGCAGACGCATCCTTATTACGGATACCAAGAATGAACTCAGTGGTCAAGTTATGTGCTATGTACCCACTACCAAAACATCTCTGGATAGTTTCTCAAAGGAATCAATTGCGGTACAATTTAACAAGACACCAACTAACTGAAAAGGACATTTTCTCCCCTTTAACCAGGCCTGTTTATCATGCTAAAATGGATAGTCTTCTGGAATTGACGAAAAGAAGAGATGGATAGGGTCACAGAAATACCTGAACAAAATGGAAGCATCTGTTCCTGTAGCACAGGAACAAACCAAGTCAAATGGAGAACTGAAAATTTATCAGAAAATAAAAATATAATATTCACAAATAAATCTTGCATACATTTACACCAAATTTTATCCATAGACTAGGAGATTGGTCAACCTGCGTACTGCAATCAGTTGTGATCTGGAAGTCCAGAAAGAGATTGTGGAGAACAACTTTTACATATATTTACTTATACAAGAAAATAGAAGATTCAAAGAAGCAATTCATGGCAAGCAAATATACGTGGGTTCAACAGAAAGTTATCTGCTTTTGTTAATCAAGAAAAGAAGTGCTATTCGCTTTGATTATAGAGAACAAACCTGTAAATTTTCCAGAAGGTGCTAAGACCATGAAAGCCAGAAAATACTCAAGATAAGTGTGTCCCTTGTGCATATAATCAAATAAAAATACTATCCTCCAGCTATCTCCAAACGATCAGAATCACTTGACTGGAGAGAACAGCAGAACCTAGGATCATGTAGCACTAGCTGTGCAGCCTTCACCAGGAGCGAAGCTTGTAGATTTTGGAGATTCGCTGCCTCTTACCACTCTATTACATATAAATTTGAAAGACTGGGAGCCATATGGTCGACTAAGCAAACTTACTGGCATTCTCAGATTCTGCTTCCGGTTTCTCCTTCCTCTTAACAAAATGCTGAAGGTTTTCTCCCCATGGATCTGCTGGTCAACACTGCTAGTGACATTTTCTTTTGGGCTTTTTTTCTGACTTGAATCGTTCCTACGAACTTCAACTTCAGACAGATTTGAGTGACCATTTTCCTTGATATTTTCCAAGCCAACTCCAGTCAATTCCTTCATGTTGTCCTTTCTGTCTGATGCTTGAAGGTTCATTTCTTCATTAGCTAATCCTACATTGTCAATGTCCACTGGCTGAGTTGGAGGTGGACTTGGGCTTCCAGAATTTTCAAATTGTACTTTAGGCTCCAATACAGGATCAGCAATTGGCCCAACAACAGGTGGTGGGACAGAGAACTCCACTGCATGACAGCCAGACCATACTGTGCTCGGAATAAACTCTGACACATTGGGGCGCACATTGCATTGCCAGGAGAAATAATTAGGGTGGAAGGTGCTGCTAGTAACAGGAAATGTACTGGTTGGCACTGCTTGACTGTAAGGAGGATACATATAGGACAATGGGTGTATCATGTTTGGGGTTGGAGGTGGTGATGGGTATGGATGGTGTGGAGAGGACATTGGATTGAGGGGGGTTATGACAGTTGCAGGTCCAGGGTGAATAGTCATGTTTACAGGCCAGGGTGCTACAGCTGGAACACCACCAGGAGCAGAAGGAAGAGGGATGTTGATGGCACCTGGTGAAGAGCATCCAATGGATGTTGATGGGTTGAATGGAGCCGCAGAAGCAGACAATTTCTTATTTGGCAATCCCTGAGAATCACCTGAATTCAAAATCAATGGTTTGTCCTTCAAATCCTCTACTCCTGGCAGGGTGGAGTTGGGACCAACTAGTGGTTCCAATTCAATAGATGAATCCTTCTCGTGTGGTTCCTTTGGAAGAGAATTGTTTAAATTTTGCATCTGGTCAATCAACATTCCATTCTGTAAAATTCCATGAACCTCAATATCACCAGATTCAGGTCCTTGCATACTCGGGGAGGAATTTTCTTCCAATACATGAGTCGAGTGGTGTTCTTCCATTTTCAGAGCAACACCTGTTTCCTTCTTCAAATCATCTGTATGATCTGATTCAGAATTCTCACCATTCTCTCCGCTGCTATCTTCCACACTCATCACTACTGGACCAGCAACTTCTTTAACTTCATTGGTCTCCTTGAGTTTTCCATCACCAATTTCCTGGTTATCTGAAGTATCGCTTTTAGGAAACCAGACCTGCAGCTTAGCAATGGTCCCTGGTGGGGCCAATGCTACTTCCTTGTATGAAGGGGATTTTCCAAGACTCACTATTGAATTCTTGAATTGACCGATGTCATTAGGGGGAGAAATTGGAGCAGATTCTGATGAAGTAAGAGCAGTGCTGTGAATTCTGGGATTCTCTGTTGTAGCAGTTTTATTAGATGAAGGAACAGACTTGACCCTGTAGGTTACAGCTTTAACTATTCTTCTCCCAAATCTGGTACCCTGAGGGAGATTGGTAGTTTGGTGGTCTCCATAACTTCCATGAGATGGTGTCCGTTTCTTTAAAAGGTAATACCTATTATTCTGATTAGCATTCTTGACAGGAGTGTAATCCATGTCAGGATCCACAATCTTTTTGTGATAACTATAAACTTTGCCAACAATCCCACGCCGCTGCTTTAGTCGTCGCCCATACAAGCCAGCTGATCTTGGCCTTTGAACTGGTTGCCATCCATCATCTCCTAAAGCATGAGTTTCAGAAAAGGCTTCAGTCACAATGCTTGATTTTTTTTCTACAGTCTCTTCCACAATGGGCGTCTGGAATTCAACATGGACAGAGCTGGTCTCCTGGGAAGCATCATCTTCAGGCACATGTATCTCCACATCCAAAGCCTCTTTAGGAGTATTTTTTGGAGATTCATTAGAACTTGAGATACCAAAATTTGGTTGGGTTTTTTCCTTTACCTGAAAAGCAAAGTTGCAAAAGCATGTTGTATTAAGGAAAAAATTAGAAGTTACTACATATAAAACAATTGTATTTTCTGATAATATATCTTGGTGAAATGGTTGATCTCAGCCCAGTGGAACTTCATTTCATCTTTTTTCATTACTTCATTTACAACAAGACAAGTGAGAGATCCTCAATGTTAACAAATATTTAAGAAGCAAAAGGTCGAAGGAAAATCATAATTATTCTCGATTTTGCCCTGTTTTCTTGTCCTTGTACTTCTATAACAAAGACAACTGGTTTCCTGAGCCTAAGAAAGGACAGTTTCTAAGTATTCCAAATGCTCCAGTAGGGGTCCCCTCAGATGTTGACTTAACAAGTGAGAGTACTATCATGTATTCCTTTTCAGTCCAGTACAAGGTTGCACATATTTGGCTTGAAGTTCCAGACAAACCCCAAATGTGATGGTAACTTGAAAAAACATGAAGCCAAATCTTAGAAACTCCCAAGTCCCAGAAGGAGAAGGAAAGTGGCAGGAAAAATCCCATTCTGAATTGCTATAGTCTAACAGGGAAAAAAAAAGTATCATGTAATGAACAGAAACTTGTCATTTGTCCCCAACATTATTGGCATGGATGATGAGTTGAGTTGTTTTAATCAAACACGAATATCCAGATACCTTAGTGATATAGCTCTGTCTCTTCCCAGCCACATCTCTCCCCTTGGCATCACGACTTGGATTAATGTAGTCCAGCAAATCTGATACACTGCCAAATTTTAAAAACAGAAATTAGTTTCAAGATATGTGTCCGTTTGGACAAGAGTTTGCATCATAAGCTAGATATGTGGATTGCATTCATGTGACAGCATGTTCATGGTGCATATAATCAAACAGAAAGCAAAAGTAGCATCCAGCCGGATCACATTATTCTGCACATCCATTAGAAAAGAAGCCGATTACTAAAAATTAACAGGATAGATATGATGATCTGTGCAAATATTTCGACCCCAAAAACAAAAAAGATGACCTTTGGGGAAGCTACTGAATGTGAGATGAAAGTCCTTGCTGATTGATGTTTGTGCGTGTAGCAAAGATCATGAAGAAACCTCGAGCTTGCATCTTTTCTCTCTTTGTATGTGTGTGTGTTAAAGTTAACTTGTTACAATTTCAAGGATGTATTTCCAACAAAATTAAAAGAGCATAAATTGCTGCTCATGCAAATCCCAAAAACACAAGTAACCACACCAATAGCAGAGCATCCAAATGGACAAATGTTGTGATTAGTCAAAGAAGTAGAGGAAGGTTAAACTACATTAAATAATTAAAAGGGGCAATAGGCCGGTGTTGGTCTAATTTACCTTAGGTGGCCTTTGCTAGCAATTGATGCATCAGGTTTCTTAGTACCATTACGTGCAGCTTCTTGCTGTTCAAAAGCCTTAGATTCAAAATACTCAAGCCAAGCAGCAGCATCCTGCAGCATTCCATTAAGATTTTAAAATTACGAATGGATATTGGTCACACTCATATATACAAACATGCCCTTTTAGTGGTAATGAATCTCTATGTCAAAAAACAACAAAATAAAACAATCTATGTAGCCCTTAAAGTCATCAATTTAGAGTCATTCATCTTATGGCTCCATGTCATGTTTAAAGGAAACCCAAGGACCTATTTAATTGCAATCTTATCTTCATTTCAAACTTCAGATTGCCAAGCCAGAAGGGCAGGTCAGACTTCAGAGGATTACACATACATGTTGTCAGTAATGAATATAATACTTTTGAGATGTTCAAATTCATTTAGCATGTCCAGTACTATCATACTAACAAGTATTTGTTTCTAGCTCAAGGTAGCTGATAGCTACACGAATGCCTAGGAGGAGAGAAATGGTGGGGGGTGTAGATTAATTGATGAATTTAGCATGACACCTGAGTACGCAAATCATCTGGACCCAGCTTCGCTCGGAGAATTTGCAAGGTTGTTTGTTCATGTTGAACACTCAAAGGATATGCTTCCATCAATGAGAGTGCAATTGCTATTGCATGGTAACTTGCAGCTGTCTGGCATTATTAACCACAAAAAAAAATGCAGTAATTAGCTCATTTATAAGCTCATAACAAGTGAAAAAATGGAGTTTCATTGGCCATATATTGTTACAATATATCCGCAAAGTGCTTATAGATGTGGTACTGACTGCTGACCATCTGAATAGTTCAATGCTTATGAACATTCTTTTTCTTCTTTTTTTCCCCTTCTAAGGATTTTTACATTTAAGGAGGAAGAGGGAAATCAATATGGCCATTCTTAAGGCTAATTAATTACAATATGAAAAGTTTCTTGATGTAGATGGGAACAGAATTTATAAGATCATTTAGCACACTGCTTAGTTATAATGCTTGACAAGATGGTAATGTATATTGCACTTCATGTATAACTTCAAGTTAATATATAATATGCTTACCCAACCATTTTACTTTGGTCATCAACTAGAAAATAGTGAGCATATTATGAACAATAAAACATAAACAAACTTCAGAACAAAATAAAACCTGAATATGATCTGGGCCAAGTAAACTTTGGTTGCATTTCAGAGCTTTATGAAGATATCTGAGCGCAACATGCACATTCCCCAGGCCTTCCTCCATCATAGCCACATTGATGTATGTTGCAGCAGTGTTCGGGTGTAATGAACCACATGTGAGATGTAAAAGATACAAAGCACGCTTTACATACCTAATCAACAACAGTAGTGGATTCTCACACTAGGGTAAAGGTAAAACACAAAACACGAGCAATTTATAACAAATGTACATATGAATCTAACTACAGGTATCTCCCAGAACTCCAAAAAGAAGTAAAAAAACAAGCCTTAGGAAAAGCCAGGTAAGATTTTATTGCTCAAAAGAAATCCAAAATGACAAAAGGAAGGGATCTTGATTTAAGCAATATAAATAAGAACCTTGTCTGTCAATTAAAAAAAAAAAATGTCCCCTAGATATGATAATCAAAACGAGCACAAACAAGCAATTGATATCTAACATCTATGGTGCAGAATCACTATAAGAGCAATCATCATTCTGATTACTATAAACATGGATAATTGAATACAATCAGGCAGTCCAGGAGAAAATCATTTGACATCAAGCCAGAATCAGATTAAAATGTAATGAATGCAAAACGTGAAATTACATAGTATCGTGCAAGACTAAAACTTCTAATGTAAAAAGAATAAAACATACTTGAGAGCCAGCTCTGTATGTTGAAGTCTGTAATAGAACACAGCAAGATCCCCATAGCTTTTCATTGTGTCTGGATGATCAAGTCCCAATTCTCTCTCATTAATATCCAAAGCTTTTTGCTGATATATAGTTGCCTGTAAAGCAAACAGAATATTGAATCAGCACAAAACGTAAGTCCTTAAAATAACGGAATGCAAAGTTTCTGGGTCGACTCTGTAACTCATGTCATTCTGCTACTAATAAGCAATTTAGCAAGGTGAAAATAATCTGGGTGTTACTGGAGAAAATTTCCAGCTACATCAAGGGGGGGAAAAGAGAAGAAAAAAAATATCTACAATAAATAGACCTGATTGAAGTCCCCAGTGTGATACAATACCACAGCAAGAAGGCTGTATGCTCCTGCAGTCATTCGATGGTAGGGACCACAAACAGCCACTAGCTTTGCAAGAGCCTGGAACACCACAGATATGAATCAGCTAAAATACAATAGTACCAATAGAAAAAGTTGATTAAACGGTTGGTGAAGCACCTTGTTGACATGGGAAAAACAGGTAAAGGATTATTAAAACAGAAGCCATGACAACTATGTCCTTTACAAAGAGAATATCAGAAGTGCAATTTCAGAACCCACCAACCTTTGTCCCATAAGTGACTGCATCTTCAAGTTTTCCCTTGTCTAGAGCTGTTTTTGATGATTCCAGGAGTTGCCTTCCATCTGCAGAGGAGCATGCTGCTTGCTGAAAATAAAAAGGTACAAGTCAATATGGATTATAAGGAGAAAAGCATATCCACTTTAATCTCTAGTACTCACCTTATGCACAGGGACCAGACTGACAACATCTGATTTTCTGAATGGATGTGGAGAATCCATATCAAAATCCCTTGGAACCAACTCAATGCCCACCTGAGAGGATGGGAGAAGACAAGAGTGTCAGTTTATACATGTACCTGTTTTGATTTTCCCAAATCAAGTAAAAGATTAATGTGTATGCAAGAATATGCAATCAATTCCTTTAAGGTATTGTTTCATTTGGAGGAATGCCACAATCAGGGAGGAAATACACTCGTGTGCTTTAAAGCCAATGCTTTACAGGTTTACAATTGGGCCTCACCAAAAATAATCAAGTTTGGACATATTTACCAAACTGATCCAGTGAATTAATTGCAAATGATGCATCCTACAACTCGTTAGAATACCAAAAATGGGAAAGAAGCAAGGTTTTTGTAGATTAAACAATTTTGAGTCCCTATATCCCACTTGTTATGCATTCTAGAGCACATGCAGAAATATACCTTGTGGCAAAGCCCACGCAGGATTGCAAATTTCCTCACATCTTTGAAGTTTGAACTGCTAAGATCCCATTCATACCGCTTCTTCAAAAATAACTCCAGCCATCTCCATACAAGAGGATGGACACGCAGAGACTTGATTGAATCTCTACTTTCAGGAACCCCAAGCATCAAATTTAATGCAGCGGCTATTGATACAGCAATTTTCTCATGGTCCATAACAGCAGCAATCACAGCCTGAAGTATGTGCTTAAAGGCTCGTACTATCATCTCATGAATGCAGAGTGACTGCACATGTGACAGCTTTTCGGAAAGCTTTACCTGGTTGATAATATAAAAAGCAGAAATTCTCTAAAATGAAAAATCAAATTAAAAGGTAGACATTGACAATTATAAGAAGAGTTGTTAACACATTAACTTGCTGGAATCAAAAACCATGGACAATTCTAAGTTAAAGAAAGTAGCCACATCAAAAATATAGCAGCCATTTATGAAGTTAATTCAAAACTCCTGTAAACTAAAAACACCCTAGATCAAAGACAACTTTTGTCTCAAAACGAGAGAGCATAAGGGGAGGCACATAACCTCCTTTGAGGAGCAGCATAAGCCTCCAAACAGGTTGAGTCATAAACCTCAAGAATATTGGTTTTATAATAAAATTGGCTAGAACTTTAACATTTAGTGCAATTTGAAATAAACAGTAAGTTTAAATGGTGCAGTAAATGCCAACACATGAAGATAAAACAGGTGAGAATTTTTATTATATATGAAAAAAACAAAATTTTTCTACGTAGTAATCAACCCTATCAGTTATGCTACAACCGGGGAACTAAGAGAGCTGGCCCTGCCTTCAGTCAATCATTTAGGAGCAACTGACTGTGCCCTCAAGAGCAAAAGCTGGAAATGACGATCTTAAAGGAGTGCACCTTATCTTGTGACGTTTGCTCGGTATCTTGTGAAGCTTAGGCCGCACAATATTACCACTCAAAAATTAATGCCTCAAGGCTATCTATCACAGCTGTGTTTCAAGCACGCTTAAGTGTCTAGAAAAGGCCTTATAAAACTATAAGGATCACATACAGTTAACATGAGCACGAGCTCAGACGACAACATACATATGCATGTTTATACATAAGAACAATGGCAGGATAACAGATCTCATTGTCAAGCATGAATATACGAGGATCTGACTGGCAAATTCTCAGAAAAACTGGATGGTTATAGCACAAACAAGGTTTTAAAAAAGTGTAAAACAGATGCATTCATTAAAGTTAAACATAATTGTGTCCAAAGAGAAGGTAGATATGGAATTAAAATTTTCTTCATGAACAAATAAATGTAACTAAACTGTGTATTGAAGATTAAAAAGTAAGGGTGCACGATAACAAAGAACTTACAACATGTCCCAGGGAGCGCATCTGAAGACCTCTAGTGTGCATAAAATCAGTTAGAGTCCGGCCATCGACGGGTGAAAGCTCCAGTGAACCAAAATCTGCTACCTGTGTTCCATTATCAGTACTCAATCTAGGAACTATAGTAAACTTCTAGAAATGCAGGTTTGGTTGAGACAATTTAATGAAAAAGGTAAAGTACCAGTTTAGGAAGAGCAACTTCTGTGTAATATCTATGAGACAAGTCGATTAGCTCTCGCAGAGACTGTCAATCACTTCATAGGTTAGTTCACTCCTTAATAGAGGGGGGGAAAATACAAACAATAAGGCAACGATCAGTTAAGAAAATAGTACCTTGCGATGAAGTCCAGTATCTGATCCTTTTAGTCGAACAAAGGCTGCGTCAGACAACAACTGCTGCAGTGCAAGCTCATTATCTTTGGCATCAATTTCAAGGTGAGACTCCTTGTAAGGCAATGTAGCATCTTCAACTGCCCCACTTAAACCATCAAAGGCAGGTCTTGAGTTTTCCGACTGCATTTTTACATGGCTTTCATCTGATTTTTTCTTGTTCTTAAGGGACTTAAGAGGTGTCCCAAGCCCCTCAACCTTCATTTCTGTTTCTGTAGAAGGTTTCTTATCTTTTTCAGTATTTTTCTGGTCTTGCAAATGTTGCATCCAGCAGGCTCCAAGTTCCCATCTCACCAAATGATCCTGCTCTGGTGCCTCTTCTTCAAGCCTAGCAACACTTTCTTCCAGCAATCTCTCTACAATTGCTTCGGAAGCACAGAGCTCTTCGCATTCCAAAGTTTGCAGATTTGGTGTCTGCTTCGTGTGCTCAGAAGGTATCGTTTTGTAAAGTAGTAGTCTCAAGCTGTAAGGAAGGCAAAGTTAGATCTCTGTATAATGAATGAAGCCAAAAAACTAGAAGAGAACCAAATTATGGAGCATATACTATCACCATGAAGTCATAATATTAAAATCTGAAGTATCAGCTTTTGGGTATAAATATCTTCCATTCTGGTATGATGTTGCAATCATCAAGATTGGTACAATAATACAACGGTAGCATGGGAATGCATGTCATGAAACCCTCGTTGATTTAAATGCTAGTAACAAAAAATAGATTCACAGGTAAGAACCGACATGCCATATAGATAGAGAATCAATCAAATCACCATTCAAAGATTTCTATCTTTGAAAATTTTGGAGTTGAAAATCACAAGACGTGATTGGTATTTTCCAAGATAGGAGAAATTAAGATTCTATGTCAGTCACCCACATTGAGATTCAAGGAAAAAGCAGGGTTAAAATTTAACTTCAGCATAATTTATTTGAAATGGAAACAATATCACATTATCGAATTGGATCGCCATTGCATTCTAAAATTGTTCAAGAAAAAGATCCACTTCTGAAATTGAAAAAATGTAATAAATCAAAGCTGACTAAATTTCTTATATTGGACTCATACATATCTTTGGACAAATCAAAATAGAAAACATCAAAACTATTGGCTCCCAACTAACGAATGATCCATCACAGTTTTCACTGCTTGTTCAAAGCTAGAATACAGCAATCGTATATGATTCTTAGCACGACCACTGGCAGGTATACAACTCCACTGACAGATGACATCTAAGATCTCTATTGCATATATAACTATCAACTTCAATGGTAAGTGGCTCATTTTAATACTAGTTCATCAATAGGAAAAGATGGTAAGGACCTGTTGATGTTAAGGGCATTTGCACCACCTTCAGGCTGTTCAAGTTCAATACTTTGGGATGGAGGACTGGCTTTCTTTTCATCCCTCACCTCAACTTTTACAATGGCGATGAAACCACAGTATCTTACATTAAGAAAACCAAGGGTGGCAATGTCCTGCAGTCAAAATGCAAAAGTATTCACCAGTTTACCAATTAAACTAAAATTAAAATCCCAAACCCTTGGAAAAGCATCATTGATCAATCATGTTTTCTGGAACTTACATGAGCAGCCGTATTCTCGTCAGCAGTGATCCCTTTCAAAAGGTTCCTCTCTACTAAATGTTTCTTATCAGTTCCAGTTGCTTGAATCCCATCAATTTTAGTGTCTACCTTAGAGCTTGCATTGGAAGCATCTTTCATAACTGTGACGCTTAAATCCCCAATTCTCTCTGTATAAGGAATATCACTGTTTGCAACCGAACCCAATAAATCTGGCTTTAGTCTTACATGTTGCACAGCCTTAATGGCTCTGAAAATAGCAACATCGACAAATAGGCTGTGAAGAAGGAAGGCTTTCCTGTCTCGAATCTGCCTCTCCTCAGCTGTCTTGCAAGGCATGGATGCGACAAACAAAAACTCATCAGCCCAAGGTATTAAATATTTTTTCCCATCTCTTCCTAGACCACCCCCATTTCCTCCCCATGTTTCATCCTCAACTGGGAGAGGAGGGAAAACTGACGGCAACTGTGCTGCAACAGGAGGGATAAGCCATGTGTTTGCTCTAAAACCATACGGAAGATTCCCAAACTATAAAAGGCCAGGAAGCAACAAAAAGGTTAAAAATTGGAAACAACAACTGCAACATCAGCAAGAAATCATAAATCACAAGTGAACAGTTTATTTCCCTTGTTTTTTGTGAGAGAAGAATCGACACAAAGGTTAGATACCTTGTTACGCTCAGCAAATGCTTTCATGAGCTCATCGTAAGCCTGGCACATAAGACATGACATCCATATCACTTCAACAAAGTCTAAACTGAAAGCAACGTAGTATCTCAAGAAAAGATGAATCTAAGTTCATTTACAGACCAAACTTCATACTCAGAAAAATATTGGAAAAGCATATGTCGTGTGCACGGACACTAACTGTTTGTCCAAACAATAAATGATCTTTTAAGAAAGTTCATGGATTCCAACCGAAAAATGATACAGGTTGCACCAATTCGAATATTATCCAATACAAAAAAAAAAAAAAAATCAGCCCAAACAAATTGAGCAAGGTGGTGAAACTAACATTATCAAAAGCTCGACTAAGCTGCCTTAGCAAATCAACAAGATTGTGACATAAAATCCTCTGCTTTCCAACGCTATAAAACCCTTTTCTGCGAGCTTCAACCTGAACCAGCTTCCCGTTGCATAGCTTCACCTGATCATTTCAACAACAATTAAGAACAAAGCCTTGTCAAAAGATAAAAGCAAATTCATAAATAAAACAATCTTACATCAAGCGAGAAAAGATGATCATCCACGGAAATCTCATCAATCTCTCTTTTCGTTGCCTTCCTTATAACTGCAACAACACCAATCACATTTTCTATCATTTCCAATTATACCCTCAATTATCTCAAAATTACGCTCTTTTATTTTTAATCAGCGAGAGAGAGTACATTGAAGAGGAGGGGTGAGATGCGAGAGAGAAAAGAACTCGTAAAAGCTCCCAAGCTTAGGGCACGAGTGGCTCATTTCTCCCTCTGCGTCCACTGGAACATCTTTCGATGCTGATTTTGGTGACGATGATTTCTTAGTGGAGATAGCGGCGGTGGATGGAGATTTGGTGGTGGTTTTCTTAGAAGTCTTATTATCCTGCGCAGCCGGCGCATTCTTTCCGGTATCGGACTTGAGCTTATCCTGCGCAGTCGCCGATGGACCGAAGCACGTTGTGCATGCCACGATGTCGAGGAGTCGTCTAACGTGCGCCACTGCAAGCTCCTCATCGTAGTCCTCTGTTGCAACGAGAAAAATAAATGGAGAATGAAGCACGCAAAAGTAGACGCTGTCGCTTAAAGAATGAAACGGCGCCGTTTGTTGCTTCTTACCTTCGCTCAGAGTGAGCACACACGGCTTGAGAGCTGACACGTCGACCGTGTCTTTTAACCGCGATCCTCTGACCTGTCAATAAGACATGGAAAGGTCAAAGTACTTTAATGCCCCTTTCTTTTTCGGAGGTGGACACCCAAAAAACGTTGAAAAATGGAAGCCCCACGTTTTGATCGCCCTTGACAATCAGTGCAAATTTTGTGCGTTAGATTTTCCGCTCACGTGACATCAACAGGGAAGCGCATTGATTAATCTTGTCACACTTAATTGATCATTAGGACTTGACCGACACTAAAACACCCACACGACACCGTATATGAAGGGGGGAAAAAAACAATATACAATAATTTTTACTCTGTCTTCACCTCATGTGATAATGAAAAGTTTGTGATGTAGCACGTTCCAGTATTCACCGATAGAAGCCGCCGAACATCTATGATCCTGTCTGTTGATATTCCCTGCTCAAGATTGATACGTGGCTTAGTAGTAGGAGGGCAGGTCAATACATACCAAAAGAGCAACAAATGTCACTGTATTTTCCCTGGAGCACATGCTAGGAAAAGTAAAACGAGCAAGAAGAGGACGGGCTTTGCTTGCAATCAAGTCATATTATGCATCTTTTTACTAATCACGTATTATAGAGGAAATAAAGATATTGTCAAACCCATTTGTTGAAAAGAGTGATACCCTTCTGAAAGTTTTGCTAGCGTATCTAAAACGTTTTCCATTGTTTCCATGCCTTTCAAAAACCAGTGATTAATGTCCCCGGGCTAATCCGTTTTTTGAAATTATTTTGATATGTCAATATAAATAAAAAATATTAAAAAAACTCTGAGGAGTAAAATAATGGCCAGAAAAGGGAATTATTGCCTAAATTAGATTCCAATTCAGCCAATGAGCTCATGGCGGGCACCCAACCATGGCTGGAGCACTAAAGTACTCAAGCTACCTTCCAAAAAATCAAGCCTGCGGAACCTAACCAAGCAAAAGATGCCTGCCAAATTATAGGGAATGTAGAGACGGCTACAAGTAGAAGATGCTAGCTATGTAAGTGCAGCAAAAATGATAATTCCTTGGAAAGAATTTGCTAATATAATTAAGAACCGTGACTCCGGAGCACCAAACCTTCAGAACAACATGAGTCTCGTCGGGAAGGTTTATTGTGATATCAGCAACAGCAGGGAGAACTGCACAAGAAGTCAATTAGAACATTTAATACATTAGCTCGTGACTGATAGAATGGACTCAAGAGGTTCTTCATGATCGATTTATTATATTAAATTAAACAATGTTATGTTAGAAAATAAATCGATACCCTTCTCGTCCTTCTTCTTCCTCTCTCCTTTAGCCTTGCCACGACTGTTCCTTGGTGCCATTTTCAGCTCTTGTTTGTTTCAATGAGCACAAATCTCCCAAGTGTACCTGTATTTCAACAAATCTCAATGAATTAATGAGTCCGTTCCTTTTTACAGCAATAAAATAATTCTTCACTGCAATAACTGCGTGGACGAAAGAAAGTCTTGTTGAGAAAGTCCAGATAAGAGGATAAGATCCCAGCACCCTCTTGCATCTAAAATAGATAAAGAATGAAAGAATTCGATACCAACCAAGGGAATTACTGTTTAAATTTGAAAACGAAAGAACGAACAAGAACAGCATAAGATTGAAACAGCAGGGCATTTCAGAACTGGGAAAGATAAAAAAAAAGGCAGCTTTCTGGACAAGGACATGTATACATTAATGGCATGGACCAGCTCAAGGATTGTTACATATATATATATGGAATTCAAGAAATAATTACCAAATAGCAGAACTCTTTTGAGTTCTGCAACTTCAGGTATTGAAGAAGACAGAGAAAGTGGTTTTTAATGCACTGTATTGATGTTTCGAACCAATAAGACTTGCAGCAGAGGAAAGCATATGTATTCGAGGGAGACAATTCTAAGAAGGCTAAAGAGCTGCGAGCAACGAAGGGCGGCTTTCAGAGGTTGGATGCTGAGGAGGACTTAACCATTGAAGAGGTTTTGAAATGAAGCTCTTAGAAAGAAATGGTGAGAAGAGGAAGAGATAGAGGGGAGAGATGGTATGATAAGGAAGGAAGGGCGGAGATTTAACAGAGTGGTGATATATATGGCAGCTTGTGCTGGCTAATACTGTAATCACCATGTTTCAGGATATTTTAAATTTATAATGGTATAAATTATAAATAAAATAAATATATGTTATTTCAATAAAAATGAAGGAGGTATTTTCAGTGTTTGAAAGAAGGAGAGAGAGTACAAGGTAAAAACTAGAAGGTACATCACTACCTATATGTTGCTGGGTCCACGCGTATAAGAAAATTTTGTATTTTTCTTGGACAGTCAGAGCCATGGCAGATATCCAACAAGGAGATATATCCACCGGCTCGGCCGGCCCAAGGCCCAACCCGGTCTCATTTTTAAACCTTCATGACAAAAGCTAAAAGAGGAGCTCACTGTAACAAAAGGTAAAACAGCTCATTTACTGTTTCCACACTTTCATTTCACTGTAGTTTTCTACATTGAAATTATTGTTTCACTCGGTGCAAACTCATTTAGCTTCATCTTGGGGTAAAAAGGTTTTTTTCATGGAACCCATTTGCCATTATAAAATTTGATTGGGATTAATCGGTATTTTAAAATTTTTATTGTATAGTATAGTTACTAAATTACCTTTAAAAAAAAAACATTTAAGATAGGCTAAGGGACCTTTTTTACTTTTCAGGTTTTATGTATTATGCAGTTACTTGAGTGCCCCTTAGAATAAAACTCTCCTGGCTTTAGATTTAAGGGTACTTTCATCATTGATTTTATTGTTTTTATAAGTGGGTTTAAGGGTAATTGAATCTTTGTATATATAAAAAAAATATATAGTTAAAATAAAAATTTAGAATACAATGTTAAGAAAACTTCAAACGTCATCTTATAAGGTAATGCTTGATGCGTCTCGCCACCTCTATCATAATGGTCAAGCACTGTCACCAAACAAGTGGTAGTTAAGCGCTTACAACATTGTGTTTTTCCACCCTGTTGTCTCTTTTCCCTCCTCACAAAACATGGTGGACATTGAAAAAATACAAAAAAATCTTGTTATTAGTTTATTTAATCAAATTGGGTTCTTATTTTTTTTCAATATATTCAGTTTTGAATTTTTTATTTAATTATTTTTTGTTTCAGTTTCATCCATTGACTTTTGGCTTTTATATCAAGTTTAGTTCTTGTTCTTTTTATTATTTTTTTTATTTTTTTGTTATCATTTTCTTGAGTGGAATTGTTTTTCAATCTTATTCCTTGTTGTTTGATTTTATTTTATTTTTGTGTCAAATTTAGTTCTCATTCCTTTCAAATCTATTTTTTATTGAATTTGTTTTTTCAATCTTATCCCTAATTATTTTGGTTGATTGGGAATTTAACATTATTTTTTTTCAAATTTGCAGTTTATACTGTAATCTAGTCTCATGATTTATACCACAGGTATTGAAGATTAAATCAAGTTGACTTCATTCTTTTTTAGGTCATTTTAAATATGTATTTTTTTAGTTTCATCTATCAACATTAAATTTGTTCAAAATTGATATTCGTTATTTTTTTTAAAAAAAAGTATGGATTTATCCCAATATCATGTTTTGGGTCATAGATTCAGCAAATTCAACAAAGTTGAATTAAGCCTTTTTTTATATTTTCTTTTAATTTCTCTCTTTAATATTAGATTTATTTAATAATTTAGCTACATAATTTTATTTCATCTGTTTTCCACATGGTTATCTTACTTCCATAACTAGGTTATATATTTGGTATGTTAGCTCAGACAAACTCGGGTTAATTTTGTTTTTTATTTTTAAAAATTATGTTATTTTTTATTTTCTCGTTCGACATGTTATTTACTAGTTATTTAGATTTTATTTATTTATTTTTCTTTCTATGCAATTATTTTGTTCTTATTTTTTTACATAGTTATCAAATAAGATCATTTAGAAATTTTAAAAATATTGTAATAGTATGTTTTTATAACACTGGAAAACATTCATTTTTTACATTCAATCATTTTTTATATTTTATTATTTGTTTGTTGTTGATTTCTTCTTCTCTAATTATATTATTAAATTAATTAAGTTTATTAAACTCATTAAAGTAAATCACTAGAAACTTAAAGCTGAATTTAGCATAGATAAAGCAACAAATCCCAAGTTTCAAATTGGTTTTTTATCACATAGTCTCCTTAATACCTCAAGGTTCACATAATAATTTAAGGAGATTATATTGTTTTTTCTGTTAAGAATTAGTCATTGACAACTATATTAGTTTTTTTCTTTTTATAGTTTTATCCATCCATTTGCTTCATCAAGTAAAGAAACACTTACTTTATAAGTAATTGATTACATGGAACTTGTTTTAAGTATCATTTTAAATGTATTAGCAACATGTATGTTAATTTAATTTAATGGCATGGTATAACTTTACCATTGTTTGGGTATTTTTTTTGTACTAGAAAAAATTTGGTTGGGCATTAGGGCAGCAACCATTTGGCATCTATGCTTAATACCCTAGAATTTAATGTAAAATACTTAGAGAATTCACTATGCAAAATACACTTTAAATTCCTTTACATGGTATTATAGATAGAGTGCTACAATGTCTTTTCTTATCTTTTTTTTTTAGCTTTTATTGGACCAAATTATATATTAGTTTGTTGGGGGATGATGGAATTGAAAGCTAGAAGATCAAAGTGAAAAACATGGAAGGAATGACTGGCTTTAACAAATTTTAGGTAAAATATTTATTATAGTCCCTGTACTTTACAAAGTATAGATATTAGATTCCTTTAGTTTTTGAAATTTAAGTATAGAATCAATTATGGTCCCAAATTTTATTTTATTTTATTTTTTTTAATTTGTGATATGAGAAAGGTGAGAAAAAATGTTGCAATCCAATGCTAGAGAGAGAAATTTTCTTTGCATTGATCTTGATCACAAAAACAATTAATATTAGGGTTAAGACGAGGGGATTTCAAATTAGATGTTTTTTTTTCTTGAAATTGCATAAAGAAACATATATAAGTTTGATAAGATTTTTTATTTTGGATTGATTCTAGATTTGGAGATGGTTTTTCATGTTTTTTAAAGAATGGGTTTATCAAGTTGCATAGAATTTTTTTAGGTGTTTTGAGTGTAAAATAAGATGAGAATTTAATTTTTGAATCGAAAAAATATTTATCTTAATTTTCCAACTATCATGTTAGTAAAAAACCAGGCAATGTTAGTCCAGACATCATTTAACTTATATTTTATGATTGAGTTTGATTTTTTTATTAAATAGTTGCACTTATTTAGTTAATCAAGAAATGCAATCATTAAAGAAACTAACTGTAGGTGTGAGTGTGAAAGTGGAATTAAGCTAGTGATTTTCAACGCAACTTGTTAGCAAAACCCTTGGATATTAGATTAATAAGACAACAAGATGCTTCTTTCTCACTCAACTATTTCGATCACTAGTGCAGAATCATGTTCAAGTATTTTATATTATTATCTTGAACTAAAGTTATACATTATTTCTGGGTTAGTATTAATAATATTATTATTATTTATTTCAAAAAAATAAATTGAAGAAAAAATAAAAATTATCATTTAACGGTAAAAACAATCACACTCTTGGTCCCTCGGGAGGCTGCCATGATATTCATGGAAGTCTATGGATAGAGGCGGATTGTTCTTGGTGA
Source organism: Populus euphratica (assembly GCF_000495115.2). Taxonomy (NCBI): domain Eukaryota; kingdom Viridiplantae; phylum Streptophyta; class Magnoliopsida; order Malpighiales; family Salicaceae; genus Populus; species Populus euphratica. Next base: position 741,171 of record NW_011499861.1, read on the forward strand.
ACTAAAACTGACCTCCCTTTTCCTTGTGGAAAAAGGACTCTTTCTTGTTCACAGTCCTCCCATTGATTGATTCGGAGCCTGATGCAGCCTGTTCAGTAATTTCTTCAACTTCGCTTGGCGACGTTCACGCTGTCCTCCTGAAGTGGCTTCCATTATTTATTTATTTTGTTATTTTTTTTATAACCCGGGATATTTGGATAGCTTACATGCACGACTAATCCGCGAATTCATGAAAAATAACACATATATATTAAGAATTGAATCCAAGATGCATAGATGAGAAACCCTATCAGTACTGCTGGGCTACACACCTCGATAAAAGCTTTCATTATTTATTGCTTCTTGAGATGGTCGACCAGATTACATATTTTCAAATACTCTTATGAGATATTTTAGTCTTATAAGGTAAGCAAAAGCCTGTTTGACTAAACATATTTTTTTTGTTTATATATAGGAACAGGAAAGAAAATGTTTACTGAAATGATTGTTTTCATATGAAAAAAAATTAATTGTATTTTTCATTTTGAATTAAATAAATATTTTAGTGTCGTTTATAATTCCAAATCCAATTCCAACTATAAACTAAAACAGAACTCATTTTCATTGTTCATTGGTGTACCCTCCCTTCCGAGCCGGACGGCATTGTTTCATTTTTTTTAGTTATTAAACTTTATTTTCTTTTGTTATTTTATCATAGCAAGTTATGTTAACATCGATTTATACGATGATGAGATTTGTGTTTTTTTCCCCATACTCTTGTGTATGCTAAGCGTCTTAATATTTTTCAGCATTAAATTAAAAAAGCATATTACAAAATAGAATTATATTTCAAAATAAAATTAAAAAAATAAAAACAAAAATTTTACAGTTCTAAAAAATTATCTAATAACATCTTATTAGTCACTTAGAAGAAAAAAAACATACACAAAAAAAAAAATGAAACTCATGACTAAAAAAGTATGATAAGAGTATTTTTATTTATGATTTATCTCTCCTACTTACATCTATTTATTTTCTTTGAAATAGGCCCAGATAATAACTAATGGATCGAGAAAATTTTATGTGTCTAAGAAATAACTAGTGTTATCCTATTAATTATTTTTTATGCTCACCTTAAAAAAATAAATATAAAAAATGATGAAATACTCTAACCTAATAAGAATATTTTTAACTAAAATTTCTCTCTCCTGATTGAATTTATATATATTTTTTAAATTGATTTAAAAAGTAGTTACTAAGAATATTACTAGTTATTTCGCATATTCAATAAAATTTCTCATAAATAATAAGCAATATTCACTAATTAAAATTTTAGAAACTTAGAAACGCAAACAATTCAAGAATTGCATGACACACGTATGTATAGCCGTGTTCCATGTGGATTGATAACCTGCCGCCATCCTTCCGTGAAAATGATGTTACCTAGATAAGTAGGTAGGTGGCCCTGGCCTCTCATTTTCCGACTCTCCCTTGAACCGACCGATATTTAGCTTAATCAATTTCAAGGAAAAATATTAATTGCAATTCTTCTTTTTACAGTAAAGTGACAGGCCGAAACCCTAAGAAACGGAAATAATTGACGGTTCTGTTTGTTGCCAAATGAAATATATAATAAATATTCTTTTTATTATCATACTTGTAATGTTTGAAAAAAAATTACTATTTTTATTTTAGTTTCTAATAAGCATCATATTTTTTTAAATAACTTAAATTATTAATTTCTCCACTCAGAAAAATAACATTAAAAAATAATTTACTCGTCACTTGATTATTTCTTTAAAAATATTTAATAATATAACATATATACTTAGACCAATAGTATGTCAAAAAAAATATTTGCGTCAAAGTTAAAATCTAACATGGTCATAAATATAAGATAATAAATTAGTTTTATTCAATTCATAAAAAATACTATGTTTTCTAATTCATTCATTTTTCTTATTTTTATACATTGTTAAGTGATGTAAAATAATTGATTTTTTCATTTGAAAATTGATTTTTTATTTCAGAAATTTATTTTTTTTCATTTTGATTTAATGAAATGAAAAGGTCTAAAGTTTTAATGCAATTATATTCTTAAAAGGTATTTTTTTAAAAGATAAAATATAATATACCGTGTGTGATAAAAAAATCTAAAAATTAGTAAAATAAAAAAAATTATGTAATGCTTGAAGAGAAATTTGTGGAATTTTTTTTTTCTAACCTAGTTCTATCTCTATCTTAATCAATCCTCTTTATCTCTTCATCTCTTCTTTGTCTGAAAATTTAAATAAAAATAAACTTTGAAAACTAAATAAAAATCTATTTTTATCTTTCTTATATTTTAAAATAGTAATCAAATATTATAGATCTATTTGAAATTATGGTAGCGGTTACGATTCAAAATGTTTTTCGTTTAGAAATGCATCAAGATGATGTTTTTAAATTTTTAAAAAATTATTTTCAAGTTCAACACATTAAAATAATTTAATATACATAAATAAATAAAAATTTTAAGGACCGCGATTTTAATCATATTCCTAGACACTCTTTATATAAAACACCAAGTAATTTCTATCCATTCTTCTTTTTGTTGAAAAAAATTACTATATAATTATGTGACCATAAAGGGTTCATAAGAATCTATGTCGAGTGTCATTTATGGAGATTTATTTAGTTTATAATAAAGTGGAAGGGTGAATTAATTTAATCTTTATGTAGAAAAGTTAATGAATATTATTTATAAAAATAAAAGAATAAAGGATAGCGTACTTTTTTCATTGATATTGATGTTTGAATAAACTTATTTACACATTGATTAATCTCACACTTATAAAATTAACAATCATATAAATTTTCAATTAATAACAAAAAAAAGAAGGGTAATAAGGGTCACGGCCCCTACAAGAAAATGTTTTTTCTAGCCCTTCCCTTGATAATGTTTATAATTTAGTAGTGAGATAACTAAAATTTTAGCCATTTTAGAATATTTTTTTTTTAATTTGGCTCCTCTTAATTTTTTTTCCTAGCAATGCTCTATTTTCAATGATCTTGAAATTTGTAAAACTCAAACTAGTGATATCCTAGCAATAAACTCAAAGCCTGATCAGTTAAGCTATACTTCTCATGATTAAAAATAGTGTATTTCTTGAACATTTAAAAACACAGTGTAAATCGTATTCCTAAAACATTTATTTTTAAAAAAAGAATTATTATTTTTTTATATGTTTTGGATCGTTTTAATATGCCGATCTCAAAAATAATTTATAAAAAATAAAAAGAAATTGATTTTTTATTTCAGAAATTGATTTTTTCATTTTGATTTAATGAAATGGAAAGGTCTAAATTTTTAATACAATTATATTCTTAAAAAGTATTTTTTAAAAAGATAAAATGTAATAGACTTGTGTGATTAAAAAATCTAAAAATCAGTAAAATAAAATAAATTATGAAATGCTTAAAGAGAAATTTGTGGAAATTTTTTTTCCTAACCTAGTTCTATCTCTATCTTAATCAATCCTCTTTATCTCTTCATCTCTTCTTTGTCTGAAAATTTAAATAAAAATAAACTTTGAAAACTAAATAAAAATCTATTTTTATTTATTTTTTATTTTAAAATAGTAATCAAACATTACAGATTTGTTTGAAATTATAGTAGTGATTGTGATTCAAAATGTTTTTCATTTATAAATGTATCAAGATGATGTTTTTTAATTTTTAAAAAATTACTTTCAAGTTTAGCATATTAAAATAATTTAAAACACATAAAAAATAAATAAATTGAAATTTAAAAAAACGCGGTTTTAACCATATTTTCAAGCACTCTTTATATAAGACACCAAGTAATTTCTATCCATCCTTCTTTTTGTTGAAAAAATTTACTATATAATTCTACGACCATGACCATAAAGGGTTTATAAGAATTTATGCCGAGTGTCATTTATGGAAATTTATTTAGTTTATAATAAAGTGGAAGGGTGAATTAATTTAATCTTCATGTAGAAAAGTTAACAATTATTATTTATAAAAATAAAAGAATAAAGAATAGGGTATTTTTTTCATTGATATTGATGTTTGAATTAATTTATTTACATGTTAATTAATCTCACAGCTATAAAATTAACAACCATGTAAGTCTCTAGTTAATAACAAAAATAAAAAGGCTAATAAGAGTCATGGCCCCACAAGAAAATGTTTTTTCTAGCCCCTACCTTGATAATGTTTATAATTTAGTAGTAAGATAGCTAAAATTTTAGCCATTTTAAAATAATTTTTTTAATTTGGCTCCTTTTAATTTTTTATTTTAACAATGCTCTATCTCCAATGATTTTAAAATTTATGAAACTCAAACTAGTGATATTCTGACAACAAACTCAAAACCTGATCAATTAAGCTATACTTCTCATGATTAAAAATAGTGTATTTCTTGAACATTTAAGAATACAGTACAAATCGTGTTCTTAAAAAATCTATTTTTTTGTTTAAAATTATTATTTTTTTATATGTTTTGGATTGTTTTAATATATTGATCTCAAAAATAATTTGTAAAAAATAAAAAAAATATTTTAATATACTTCAACATTAAAAAACACTTTAAAAAATAAAAACAATTACGTTTCGAAAAGAAGTTCTTGATTTAGTTAGTAGATTTCTATCACATCATTGAAAGATATTCCAATCAGCAAATGCATACAGGACCATGGAAAATATTCACATTGATATATGTTAAGATCCACCCTTACATGCAGCCGATATATACCTTTACAGGGTTGGTTTAGTTGATAAATAGATTTAACTAATACATAGTGTTTGAGAATATAAGTTAAATACTATATGGTAAAGATTCAAAATATTTTGTTTAAAATGATTATTTTTTTTATTTTTTTAGATATTTTAATTTGTTAATATTAATAATATTTTTTAATAATAAAAATAAAAATAAATTATTTTAATATATTTTAAAAAATAATTGATATGATAACAACGAATATTATCTTAACTAAATATTAAATTAAATGGGATACTCAAGAAAAATGAGATTTGACGATGTTATCCATAAAATCCCACTTGAACACGTGACATATATCTAGCCTTTTACAAGTTGCGTGCTTGACTGCTTGTCACAATTCTAATAGTCAAGTGTCATGTCATGATCCACACCTATAAATATATATAAGTCGTCCATTACTTTTTTTTGGAACCATTTATTTTCTAAAAAGTTTCATCTCTCTGACCTCACGCATTCGCTCACTACATCACCTACAAATATAAATAATTGCTGTGCTGCTCAGGTACGTCTACAATATACCATTTTTAATAAATAGTGCGCAATCTTTCATTTAAAAGAATTTTTTTTTTTTACCTTTTAAAATTATCTTTTTCACTTAGATAATTTTAATATATCAATATTAAAAATAAAAAAATATTATTTTAATATATTTTCAAACAAAACACAC